>NW_025208348.1:4126-7175 GCF_004010195.1 Chiloscyllium plagiosum | reverse complement strand
TGTGTTCTGGGTAATGATGTGCTTAAATGGTCCACCTGGAACATTAAGATGAGCCATTGGCCAGAAAAGAGAAAAAAATACTTTCTAGTCTTAAAAGGAGAGGGTGGATGTTGTCCTATTGCAGGAGATGCACCTTGATGACAAGGAACATTTGACATTACAGCAGGTCGGGCTTGATCGGGATTATTTCTCGTCTTTTTGCCTTTGTGGTTCCTAAATTCCACCCACACAGACTCCACATCATCCGACGCTATGTCATTCAGCACCATAGATTTAATTTTGTTCTTAGCTAACAAGGCAACCCCGTCCCCTCTGCCCACCTCCTTGTCTTTTCGATAAGTTGAAACCCCTTGGATGTTTAGCTGCGCGTCCTGACCCCGCTGAAACCACGTCTCCCTGATGCCTACCACATCATAATCATTCACGATGATCTGTGCCATTAGTTCGTCTGCTTTGTTATGAATGCTACGAGCATTCAGGTAAAGTGCCTTAATGCTAACTTTCTTATCATTAGAGATATTGGAAGTCATAAGATGTCCTACGTTATCCTTCCCTTTTTCTGCATTCCCAGTCTGTCTCAAGTTTAAGTCTGCCTGCCCATATGCAATTCTGCCGCTTATCTTTCCAGTTAACTCCATACTCCCTGTCGCTTTCACTTTTCCTTCCCCCCAACTCAGAAGTTTAAAGTCCTCCTGACCACCCTATTTATCCTCTTCGCTAGAACATTGGTACCTGATCGGGTCAGGTGGAGACCATCCCAACTGTACAGATCTCCCCGGTTCCAAAACTGATGCCAATGCCCCATGAAGTGGAATCACTGTTTCCCACACCAAGCCCTTAGCCACGTGTTTACTTCCCTAATTTCCTTACCCCTATGCCAATTGGCACGTGGGTCGGGCAGTAATCCGGAGATTATGACCCTTGAGGACGTGTACTTCAATTTCCTTCCTCGTGCTCGATAATCCCCAAACAGGTCCTCCACCCTAGCTTTGCCTATGTTGTTAGTCCCAACGTGGACCACAACAACTAGATCGTCCCCCTCTCGCTCCAATACCCTTTCAAGCCGGTCGGAGATGTCCTGAACCCTGGCACCGGGTAGGCAACACACCATTCGAGACTCCTGATCCGGCTTGCAAAGGATACTATCTGTTCCCCTACTTATAGAATCCCCTATAACAACTACTTATCTTTTTGCTCCCACCTCTTGAATGACCTTCTGCACCATGGTGCCGTAGTCAGCTGGCTCATCCTGTCTAGAGCCCTTTTCCTCATCCGTACAGGGAGCAAGAATCTCATACCTGTTGGAGAAGGTCAAAGGCTGAGGCTCCTGCACTCCTGAACTCAGGTTCCCCCTACCTGCCTCACTTCCAGTCACACTCCGATGTCCCTGATCACTTACTGAATGTGAATTACTTAATCTCCCAGGTGTGACTGCCTCCTGAAACAAAGTGTCCCGGTAAAGCTCCCCTTCCCGGATGCACCACAGTGTTTGAAGCTCAGATTCCAAATCATCGACTCTGATCCGGAGTTCTTCCAGCAACCAACACTTGCTGCCGATGTATTCACTGCCATTCACAATGGGATCAGCCAGCTCTCATATCATACTGCTGCAGCACACCACCTGCCAAGCCATCTCTGCTTAGTTAATTACTTTATTATTTTGTACAGGTTTGAGTTAAAATACTTTCTGATACCTCTCTGCTATAGTCTTCCTGATTTATATACTCACTGCTTTCCTTCCCGGCTGCCCCTCTGGTCATCGTCACTTCCCCCGCTGCTCCCGGTCTTTCTGTGAAGAGAGAAACAAAAAACACCGCTGCCCACTACCGGTAATTTTAAAACAAACTGTCTTATCTTAGCTGTAGCCTTCCGGATTCCTTTAAACTCAGCTGCTGCTCGCACTCAGCAGCTGAGTTTAAACGAACCCGGAAGGCTACAGCTAAAGTAAGACATTTTTTTTATGGAACAACAGGAATAGATTATTGAAGATGACATCGTCTGTGTCCTTTAATAATAAGCTTGTCCCCTGAGGTTCTGAAAGCTTTTAATACATTTCTCAGAATAATTACAGCGAAGTTGGTGGTCATTCAGTCCATCATCTCTGTACCAGCTCGAAATGAGCAACATACCCAGTCTTATTTGATGTAACTCCCTGTAACCCCACTCATTTTGTTATGTGTTTGTTTTTAAATTCTGATTATCCTCTTCAGGTATAAACAATCTTATCAACCTGGATAGCCTGTAATTAAACAGTATGTCTGTAAAATATAATTCCATCCATCACATTTAAAATTGCCATTTCTATTCACATTGTTTTTCAGCTTTCCATCTCCCAAGTGTCACCTATTCTCTCACTCTGCATTGCAGTTCATTCCATTTGTGAGAAAGAGTGAAGGTTGAATAATCGTGACTGGTCGATGATACTGTACTCCCCTCAAGTCTTCTCAGCCACTTGTTCCAGTCCTTTCTGTCACCCAACCAATATCAGACTCGTTCCATCCCTGACTCTTTAATCCTTGGGTTATAATGAACAAGGTTCTTGTGCATTGTTAAGGACCAGGCCAGGCCCCTGAAAACATTTTTTAACACTTAGCCCCGACCGTAACTGCGATATTTGAAGGTAGGTGAATGGTGCATATTCGATGATGGAATTTGCTGGTCACGCTGCCGAGTTTTAACCAAACAACATTTATTTACAAATTACGGAATTAAACACAGTGAACCGTGAACTGAGTACCGAATGATTCATCCTATCTGAAATCGACAGGCTATCCCGACTTAAAGATACTGTTCCAAAATGCTTGCAACAATCCCAATAAACAAACCCCTTAGCATAAATAGTAAAAATGACACAAAAAACGTCAATGTTACAAATTCAAAGGGCAGAATAAGGGGGCAGCGTCCAGCTTCAACAGTGAAACTGACTGAACTAACCCCCGAACTGAACTGACCTGTGCAGCCAGAAAGCTGGTCACGCGCCCTTGATTGTATCAGTTTATTTTAAAGACTTGAAATCCTTCTGCCTGAAGAATTATCTGTTAGGTATAAA
>NW_025208348.1:0-4121 GCF_004010195.1 Chiloscyllium plagiosum | reverse complement strand
AAGCAGTGCTGAAACGCATTGTGTGTTGAAGATACAACATTGCCTTATTAGAGCAATAAGAGAAATGCCCAGGCAAATCCACACCTCCTGTGTATTGGAATGCAAATATGCCCACTGTAAATCTATTGGTTGGTGCCTGGTCTACTGGAGGAGAGATCAGCACCGTAACAACGTCTTGATTGCGTTTTTTTTTTGGTGGGAGCAGGGATGTGGGTTCAGGTTGTTTCAACATTGCAAACAGACACAACAGCAAAATTATCTAGCCTACAATAAGGAAAAATCTGGCATTCCCCCTCACAACTGACTTCATAAGAGCAATTCATGATGGGAAATGAGGCCAATCGCCAGCGATGTCAGCATTCAATCCAGTCCAGTTACCATACCTAAAGGGGTTAACTAGAACTGTTTATTCTGTGACTGATTGATGTCAGTCTGCATGGATTCTAATTATGTCATTGCAGGATTTCCCTCTCCAATTAGTAAGGGCATTATTTCAATGTGTATTCCATTGTAGCAACAGATGCATCAATCTGAGACTAACAGGGATCAACAGCTACAGAGACAGGGAGAGAAGAGATCAGAATCTGAGAGCCATAGACTGGAATTTTATAACAATGGTTCAGAATCTGAGAGCATTAGACTGGAATTTTACAACAATGGATCAGAATCTGAGAGCATTAAACTGGAATTTTACAACAATGCATCAGAATCTGAGAACATTAGACTGAAATGTTTCAACAATGGATCAGAATCTGAGAACATTAGACTGTAATGTTCCAACAATGGACAGGGGTCTATCCTATGGCTTTTATTATCTATCTGTGTATTGGTCAAAATTACCGTGGCGGATATTAGGTGTACTGATGATTATTCAGGCAGGTTACTATCCCATGCTCGCTATTGTTGCTGCTCCTGGTAAGTGTCCCCATCTCTTTCCAAATATTAATCTCATAAACCATGGCGAACTTCATGCTATTTCTGTGACCTATATTTTGGAAATACGGAAACTATTGTTTTCAGTTTCAATGGCAAACTCCATTCATTATCAGAACTCCAGCACTGCACCCCCAAACTCCATCCTCACAAACATCTGAGAACAAGACAGTTCACAATCATGATGTCCTATTTTGCCCTGAATTGTTTTATGTCTCGGTATTCACTCCATCAGGAAATCTATCCCCTACCCGCTCCATAATATCCTCTACCCGCTCCATAATATCCCCAGTCCCTATCTGGCGTTAGTGCTATTACTAAATAAACTATTACCTATGCCTTGCTAAATTCATGTTTCATACTTGCAGCTCTCTTCTAAGCACTCTTTCAGTTGAAACCATTTGTATCACAACCTTGTTCGTGTCTGTGAAGTAAATTCATGATAGCGACACTGTGATAGAATAGTAATGTCGCTGGCCATGCAATTCAGAGCCACAGGCTCTATAAGAAAGACACTGTTTCACACCCTACCACAGAAGTCGTCAGAACCTAAAACCAAATGACAGGAATTGGAAATAAAAGCGAATTTCACTTATATCAACCATAACATCACCAACTATTCGTAAATAAGTTTATTCATCTCAATGATGCGCTTTGCTAATTAAATCCAGCATTATTACCTGGTCTGGATTAAGACTGACGTCAGGCCCACAGCAATGTACTTGGCTCTACACTGCTTGAAAGAATGACCACACAGTAACGGGTATTTAGTGATGTCAAACAATGCTGCCCCTTTCAGCGATGCAGGCATCCCATTTTATAACACCATTAAAGGTTAAATAAAACAAAGAATGATGCTTGAGTTCAGAAATAAAAAGAACGTGGAAGTGCCAATTAAACTGAGCAGATTTGGCAGCCCCGGGCCGAGAGAAAGAGAGAGATATAGAGAAAGAAGCAAACAAAGGGATTGTTGATGATCAGCTGGGATGGAAATTTGAAAAAAGAGATTAATATTATTTATTTTTCTCCTGTTTCCATATTGCTGAAAATCGTGACCATGCAGGGTATACATCAAAGTCACTGCTTAAAGTGAGTTATGTCCTTTTGTCTGCCTTCACTGTGTGTGATAATCCACTTTTATTCATTAACGGATGCATTGACAGTATTTAATTACCTTTCTTTATTGTCCTTGACAAGTTGTTGGTGAGCTGCCTTCCTGACCCAATGCAGTCTGTGGACTGTGAGTAGTCAATGCTTACTTCCATCTAGTTTCATTTGTTTGAGAGTTTATATGAGTGATATAACTGATTGGCTTGTTTGGCCATTTCAAACTGCAACTGAGAGTTAATCACATTGCTGTGGGTCTGGGATAACACGTAGGCCTGACCAAGTGAAGATGGTAGATTTAGTTCCCTGGAGGGAATGAGGGTGCCAGGTATGACAATCGACAATGTTTTCATTGTTTTATTTGATTCGTAATTCCTGATAGTCTATTGAATTCAAATTCCAACATTTGCTGTGGTGGGTTTCATCACCTGGGTCCAGGAATTAATATTCCAGAGACAATACAGCTCAGCCATCACCTCCTCAGCATCTCCCACCATCTCCACTGGCAACAGTGATGTTGCCGTTGGTGTGGCTTTGCTTCATAAGGCAAAGAAATATATTGACAAAACATACCATCCTTCTCATTTTGTATTTATGAGAAGGCGAAAAAGTGGGAAGTTCTCTTTGTGAGAAGGATCTGAATGTCATTGGCCATCAGCAACTGACAGAATTCATACGGAGCAGTAAGTAATCAGCACAGTAAATGTGTGGTGTCCTTCATGCAAAGTGATTAAAGTATAAGAGTGAAGACACCTTAATCTGTAATGCTACAAAAGAGTAAAAACTGATTGCATTAAAACTTGAGCGTTATGGACCAACATTGATTATTACGAAAACAACTATAACATGTTTTGCGCGATACATGCCTTTACATTTGGGCAAGATATAGATAGGAAAGGTTTAGAAGGATATGGGCCAGGTGCAGGGAAACGGGGTTAGCATGGATGAACATTTTGGTCAACATGAACCAGTTTGGGCTAAAGGGCCTGTCTCCATGCTGTAGGATTTGATGAAACTATGATAGTTTATGTAGGTCTGTGGAGCCCCCATGTTGGTTGCGAGAGAGCTCCCTGTTCTGAATGAACTCTCATCGTCTCAAAGTGCAGTTGATGTGTGCCCCTGTATTGAACGTGAAGTTGTTCACAAATCTGTCAGTAGCCACCCTCTGATTCTGTTAACCATTCCCACCAGCTTCTGACCTCCATACAGAACACTAGTCTGTCTTCTCTATCATAAAGCTAGTCTTTTTTTATATATAAAAGGTGTTCCTCGGCTCAAGGAGACAGTGTCCTTGTTTTTTTTTTCAGAGGGGAAATAAAACAGGACCTAACTCCAGTCAGTCTGGTTTGGCACATAGATGAAAAGGATTTCCAGAGGCCTTCTGTTTATATGTAAACAGATGAGACTTCAGGCCAAATTGGTCATGCCTTTGAAGTGACCGAGATAATGAAAGAGAAGTGGTCAGCTCTTTTAGCTGAACTAGCTGAGCTGAGCGGATCTGAGCCGTTTTTAGTTGAGTCTTGAACTGGGAAGTTCAACAGGGAGCTGTGTGGAAACTCTCTCTCTCTTCTGCTCTTCAACTTCAAACTGCAAGCGTGTGTTCCATTTCTACCGGTTTTAAAGGGAATTTGCTTACTGGGACTGTTGTGTGCATTCGGAACAGTATAATTGGATAGGTTGGATAGGTTGAATTTTGTCGGGGTTCTTTAATTTGTTCTTTGTGTTTCTTGTATAATTTTGTGAATATAAAAGTATTGTTTGTTTTAAAATCTAGTATACAACCTAGCTATCTTACTCCGGGTAATTTTCATTGAAACTTATCAAAACAAGTTGCAAATTTATGCTCGCAGCTGCCTGTTTAAGAAAGTTTTAAGTGGTCTAGTCGAGTCCATAACAGTGTGAGGGCTCTTTGTGGGATTTTAAACAGCGAGTGATAGGTGCTCGTGCCTTTATTTCGGGAATTGGTTTCGTTGAGTAGACAAAGCTTGGGATAGTAATGGCTCTTTCACTCGCCAAACGTTTTCTGGATGTGGACGCAGTGACTTTGAAAGTTTTACAACAGGTTAATAAGACAAGTTAAA
>NW_025208347.1:0-14443 GCF_004010195.1 Chiloscyllium plagiosum | reverse complement strand
AGTTGTGAGAAACATTGAATGTTCCCTGTAACCCCGCTGTGGGATAAGGATGGACAAACCAGTGTTACTCTCACTCTGTTCCCATAGCGACAGACTGCTCCATCGCTGAAACACTGAACTGAAATGAGAAAATCCTGGATGGTGTGATTAATGAGGGAATTTGATTGATGGATGGATTTGGGTGAAGGGCTATATCAGCACATTCTTCAGTTGCTGCCTGAACTTAGTCTGGGTCACGGCATAAATCGCGGTGTTTGTGCAGCAACTGAGGAGCTGCAGCATGAAGCCCAATTCCTGAACAAAGGCATGCAGTTACACAGGGGTATCCACAATATCATCCATCCGGTTCCATATAGAATACAGCATGAATATTGACCATAATAGGATGAAATTGGCCGAGATCACAAAGAGTAAAATGAAGGATTTTTTTTCGTTTTCTCATTTCTGTGTCCGACTGAACGTCCCCATTGGTGTGAGCGCGGAGTCTCCTGCGGGCTCTGCTGGTCACTAAAATGTGTGTGACGGTGAGAACATTGAACAGCAGAGTCAGGAGAAATGGGACACATGGGGTTAGAACGTGGTGGAGGAAGTCGATTGTGACCCAGACACTGGAGATTAGAACAGTGTCTGCTAACTCACAAAACCAGGGGGCGTTCACCAGCAAATACCGAGCCGTGAGCATAAAATACCAGAAAATGTTATTTAAACAGCTCAGTCACTGCTCTCAGAACCACAGCCTCCGTTTTCTCACTGCGATATTTACTTTTCAGCTTCTGGCAACAAATGGCCACAAATCGATCAAAGGTGAAAGTGACGGTGAACCAGACAGAGCAGACATTGGCTGCATAAAGCAGGACGGCGTGGATATTACACACGGGGACCGAGTCCCTCAAGAAATAAAACTGTTCCCGATAAACAATGGGAATGTGTCTCAGTATCAGGTCGAGGATAATGACCAGGAGATCCGCCGCTGCCATGGCCCCCAGGTAACGTCTGACACATGGAGACAATCCACAATCTTTATAAAGCAGGACGTAGTTGGTCACTACGTTAACTGTGAAGAAGGAAAACAAACACATTATCCATCAGCCTGGAGGCAAAGTGACCCGTTTGATTGGGGACCCAGTGAGATTTTCAAATGTGTCCCTATATTCAGGGATTTATTAAAATAATTGGAGCTGGAATAACAAATGGGAAGGACTGAATTACGGACAAAATCGAGACATAAACCACAAGAAACCCTCCCTCCCCAAACACACAGAGACACATCCATTAGGACAGATGATTTCTAGAACATTCCCACACACTCAATCACTCGACAGCAGACACAGGTCACTCCTTCCCAATTACTAATACGGAGGGTGGAAACGTTGCTGTCCTGAAGGATTCTCTCCCAGTTTCCTGAAGACAAACGGAGTTTGGGAATTTCTGTATTTTGGTCTAAATTGTGGTCGATCCTGTGTCATGAAGAAATGCAAATGTAGGGAAAAGGTATTCACCCCTTTAACTGCCTGAAGGGACTTCGGAACAGTGTCTCCTTCTCCCTGGAACAGGGCTCTTCCCTCGGGATCTTATCATTTGTTCAATTCACTGACGTACGGCCGTTCACAAACAATGTCAGTAATAGAACGTTCCGTGGATCTCCTTGACCTGTCCATCACTTTCCCCCCTACCCACCCCACCAACATGATGTACTGTGCCTGGGCACACTGTAACATTAATGGGGTGAGAGACGGAGGGTCCAATCACAGGAATGGGAACTAAGGGCATTGCCAGCTCAACTGAAATGGTGAGATATACCACATTCTCAATCCACCTCACAGAACCAGCCCAAACACCGGAAACCCAGAGGAGATATCAGTTCACCGTGCAGACTCATCCATTGCACTGGTCAATACAACCCAGTAATCCTTCCAGAGTGGAACATTGCACAGATCAGATCAGGACATTGATCTATAAACCCAGACCATATATCTGTCCAGCACGGTGAGCTGTGCAGACCACAGCAGTGCATTAATATATAAACCCGGACTAGATATCTGTCCAGCACCCGGAGCTGTGCAGACCACACCATTGCATTATCTATAAACCTCAACCTGACCAGCACAGCGAACTGTGCAGTGATCACCCGTGAATTAATCTGTAAACCAGGAGCATTTACCCTCCCAGAATGTAGGACTGTGCGTGTTAGATCCTTGCACAATGTGGGGAAAATTGCAGCCCATGCCGGAAGTGTCAGGATGTGCAGCTCCCACCCATTTATAGCTCCATATCTCCATTGTACCATGACAAGGGGGTGCTGTGAGTGTGAACATCACTGCCAGTTAGAGATGGCGGGGGACTCAGTTTAAATATCACCACATGGGAGGGGTTTGGGAAATAGACAGAGAGGGGGAGACTGAGAAACAGTGTCAATGAAGGATGTATTCCCAGGTTGCAGAATGCTGAAGTGTTCAAATTGAATAGCATCGTGCAACATGAGCCAGTCTTCCCAGGAAAGATGGGAAAAAGGGATATTGGTGTGAGGTCAGATGAGCATTTGTTCTGCATCTTTGTAACTTGAATTGGTTTCAATAGAACCTATGACTCATTGGCCAATTCTAACATTAATTTATCTTTGTTTGATTTTCCTTGAGTGTGACAGAGGGATTATCTGCGCAAGGCCGAGCTAATTTCCTGGTGCTATCTTATCGAACTCCCCTCATTAACTACCCACCCCTACCCATGGTGTCCCTCTCATTCAATACCAGCGCGATTCTCCCACCCATCATGGCTGGAGGTGGTCACCATTACCCAGGTGTCCCTGGATATTCCGACCATGGCAGATAAGGGGCAAATGCACCATGGTTTGTCAACAGGCGCACGGAGGTCCTGGAGGATGGGTTAGTACAGAGGGGGACCATTTTCTTTGCAGAGCGGACCAACCACCAGACCCATCGAGAATGGCCTGAGCTCCCCACCAAGCTCAATGCAGTATCTGTGGTCTGAAGAAATGTCCAGCAATACAGGACAAGCCTCAATAACCTTCCCCGCTCTGTCAGGATAAGGGTCACCATATTCTCTCTGCTCCCTCATACTCACTGTATATCTGTTATAGCGCCGACCCCAAAACAATGCTTATGCTCCACCACTCACACTACTGCATGCAGCAACTTTCCCTCGACCACCATATCTCTCTCTCTCTCTTCCCTCCACTTTACCCACCCCTCCCCACACCAATAACACTGCATGGATCCAACACTGTGGACTGAATCCCTCCGGAACCCTCACCATGTCCCCGACCTACACCAGCACTAACAGCAGGGCTTCCCACATCCACCCACCCTCCCTCCCTTGCTTTCTCCCATTCCAGGAGAAACAGCCTGGAATAGGAAAGAGAGGGCCAAGCCGGGAGGTGGAGTGCCCGATATCCGTTACCTCGCCCCCTCCCCACCGCCATGTGGGGAGGACCCTGGAAGGAGCGGAGAGGTTTGGGACGCCTCGAGTGGACATTCTGAAACATCCACGGCCCACCGACCGAGTAAGGAGCAATGTTCAGTGAAGGGCAATTCTCTTGTTGTCTTGTTCGAGTTCCACACTGTCCTCCATAGAATTCACAATTCGTCCAAGATTGGTGCCATCTACAAACGTTGAGATTGCCGCAGCATCACAGTTCCCATGAAAGAACTGAAATCCTGCCACACTCAGTAGAATGAGCTAGTGAAATACTGCTATATTCCCAGGGACAGAGTCGAAGAATGACATGCTGTCAATGGAACAACAAATCTCTTGACACACACGACACGGAGTGAATGAAATATTGACAAACCACGTAGCAAGAGAAATCTGGATAGGCTCCACCTGTCTTAATTGACAACAGTGTATTAATGTTATGAATTTGAAAGTGTGTACTGTACCTTTAAGAGAAAGTTAATGCTTTTCTGAACTGAGAGTTTCCAAGCACCTATGGTATGAAAGGATGGCAGACCCAGGTGTTAGATCCCTACCCAATGTCGGGAAAATTGCAGCCCATGCTGGAAGTGTTAGGATGTGCAGCTCCCATCCATTTACAGCTCCATATCTCCATTGTACCATGACAACGGGGTGCTATGGCGGTGAACATCACTGCCAGTTAGAGATGGCCGGGGAATCAGTTTAAATATCACCACATGGGAGGGGTTTGGGAAATAGACAGAGAGGGGGAGACTGAGAGGCAGTGACATGAAAGGATGTGTTCCCAGGTTTCAGAATGCTGAAACGTAGACACTTCGGTAGAATCCTGTAACAGAAGCCAGTCTTCCCAGTAAAGGTGGGAAAAGGGATATTGGTGTGAGGTCAGATGAGCATTAGTTCTGCATCTTTGTAACTGGAAGTGGTTTCAACAGAACCTATGACTCATTCGGCAGATTCTAACAATAATTTATCTTTGTTTGATTTTCCTTGAGTGAGGCTGAAAATGAGTTGCTGGAAAAGAGAAGCAGGTCAGGCAGCATCCAGGGAACAGGAGAATCGACGTTTCGGGCATAAGCCCTTCCTGAAGAAGGGCTTATGCCCGAAACGTCTATTCTCCTGTTCCCTGGATGCTGCCTGACCTGCTGCTCTTTTCCAGCAACACATTTTCAGCTCTGATCACCAGCATCTGCAGACCTCACTTTCTCCTCTAAGATTTCCTTGAGTGTGACAGAGGGATTATCTGCACAAGGCCGAGCTAATTTCCTGGTGCTATCTTATCGAACTCCCCTCATTAACTACCCACCCCACCTCATGGTGTACCTCTCATTCAAGACCAGACCGATTCTCACACCCATCATGGCTGGAGGTGGTCATCATCACCCGGGTGCCCCTGGATATTCCGACCATGGCAGATAAGGGGCAAATGCACCATGGTTTGTCGACAGGATCAGGGAGGTCCTGGTGGATGGGCTAGATACAGAGGGACCATTTTCTTCGCAGAGGGGGCCACACCACCAGACCCACCGAGCATGGTCTGAGCTCCCCACCCAGCTCAGTGCAGCATCTGCGATCTGAAGAAATGTCCACCAAAAAGGACAAGCCTCAATAACCTTCCCCGCTCTGTCAGGATAAATGTCACCGTATTCTCTCTGCTCCCTCACATTCACTGTATATCCGTTATAGCACCGACCCCAAATCTAGGCTTACGATCCACCACTCTCACTACTGCATGCAGCACCTTCCCCTCCACCACCATACCTCTCTCTCTCTATTCCCTCCACTTTACCCACCCCTCCCCACACCAATAACACTGTGGACTGAATCCCTCTGGACCCCTCACCATGTCCCCCACCTACACCAGCACTAACAGCAGGGCTTCCCACTCCCACCCACCCTCCCTTTCTCCAATTCCAGGAGAAACAGCCTGAAATAGGACAGAGAGGGCCAAGCCGGGAGGTGGAGTGCCCGATATCCGTTACCTCAACCTCTCCCCTCGCCATGTGGTTTGGAACGCCTCGTGTAGAGATTCTGAAATATCCACGGCCCACCGATCGAGTAAGGAGCAATGTTCAGTGAAGGGCAATTCTCACTTTAAACCCACTGGCAGTTCCGTTTCCCCCTGGCACAACTTAGAAGCAGTGGCACTGATGCCATCTCCCTTTTGTGTCGAGCTGGTACAAATGGAATCCCAACGGTCTCGGTGTGCAGGAGGGTGGGCTCACAACAGATCGTCACCATCACCTCCCAGGAAGGGAGCACGGAGACTCCCTCCAACATCTCACCCTGGAAACAGTTCAGATACTGAAACTAATCTGTGACAGTTACTGCTCTCCCCACTTGTCCTGACATTTTCAATACTCTGTGCTCATATACACCCAGGAAAATCTGTTCCTGCACTCCCTTTATAATGGTACAGCCTACTTTATATTGTCTTTCAATGTCCTTCCTGCCAAAGTGCATCACCTCACACTGCTCTGCAATGATCCCAATCTGCCCGAAAGCTACACCAAAGTGTGATTGTCCTGTTCGAGTTCCACACTGACCTCCATAGACTTCACAATTCGTCCAAGATTGGTGCCATTTACAATCGTTGAGATTGTCGCAGCATCACAGTCTCCATGAAAGAACTGAAATCCTGCTACACTCAGTAGTATGAGCGAGTGAAATATTGCTATATTCCCAGGGACAGAGTCGAATAATGACATGCTGTCAATGGAACAATAAAACTCCTGACACACACGACACGGAGTGAATAAAATATTAACAAACCACGTCGCAAGAGAAATCTGGATAGGCTCCACCTATCTTAATTGACAACAGGGTATTAATGTTATGAATTTGAAAGTGTGTACTGTACCTTTAAGAGAAAGTGAATGTTGTTCTGAACTGAGAGCTTCCAAGCACCTATGGTATGAAAGGATGGCAGACCCAGAGTGTCAAGGACAACTGAAAATATGTCACAGTTGGCTGTGAAATAGATCCCTGAGTGGTTGCTCTTTGGACAACAATTCGAATTTTACCAATCAGTTTAAATTATGCCCCAGGATACTAAAACGAAATCAAGTTTGAATTTATTCTTTTTCGAAAAACGAACCAATGAGATTATACAATGTTGTGGATATTAAAAATGCAGGCATTTTGAAAATTGCAGACAGAGCAAATCCCACAGATCCAAGAGGTTAGGAAGCACTCTCTATCAAAGGTACCTTTTCATATGGAACATATTCACAGTAAACAGAAAGAAGATGACCCAGGCAGATCGACAGCGGGAAGAAGACATCAAAACAACAGCTGCTGTGTGGTTTTGAATTTAAGTTATTGCAATTTCAATAAGCATCTTATTGACACAATCTAATGCTATAGGGCAGTTAATAAGCACTTTAGAGAAAGTGGGTATCAGAGTTGTGAATAGTTGATGTAAAATGTTTTCTTTCAGAGTTAAAAAAATGATATTTTTATTTAAACAGTGGATTTAGGGAGTTCTCTGCCACTCATATTTTATGAGGTGAATTGAATATTTCTTTATATTTAGTTTAAGTTACGAGATGTGCTACATGCCGTGTCCTTATAATTGCTGTGTGTGTCTCTGTGTGGGGCAGGTCTGGCAGTCTCCATGATGTTTGAAGTGAAGCAATGCCACCCTCTTCTGGCCTCCACACGCCACTGCTCAGTCATTGGCAGAGGGTGAAAACCAACAGGGCTTCATTCAGTGAGGGGGAGGGAGAGGGCAGCTGCTCACAGTAACATCCAAACTGATGTCTGAACCATGTACAGATCTAAATGTCCTTTAAACGTTCTATCTGTCCCTGCTTTCACCACTTCCTCTGGAAGTTCATTCCACACACAAGCCATCTTCTGTCTAAAATAATTTCCTTTCATGACTTTTGTAAATCTTTTTCTGCACACATCAAACTACCCCCAGTCTTGAATCCCCAACTCAAGGGAAAAGACGTCAGCTCTCCAGCTTATCTGTACCCCTCATGATTTTATAAACCTCTGTAAAGTTACCCTTTAATCTCATACTCTCCAGTGAAAGAAGTCCGATTCTATCCAGCCTCTCCTTCTCGCTCAATCCCTCCATTCCCAGCAACATCTAGGTTAATCTCTTCTCAATGCCCTTCAGCTTAATAATGTCAAGGTCAATAATATCAAAGTGAACAGTCAAGTCCTTTTCTGAGGGTGGGGGGGTGAACCAAAACTCGAGGGCATAGGCTTAAGGTGAGAGGGGAACATTTAAAAGCGACCTGAGGGGCAGCTTTTTCACCCAGAGCGTGGTGTGTCCAGACTGGACACAGTATTCCAGAAGGGTCCTCACTAATGTCCTGTATAACCTCAACATGACGTCCCAATTCCGATACTCAAAGGTCTGACCATTGAACACAAGTGTGTTAAACACCTTCTTAAAAACACTATCTATATGAGATGCAAATTTTAAAGAATTATACCTGACAGCCTAGGTCTCTTTTATACAGCACTGCCAAAGGCCCTACTTTTAATTGTATAGGTCCTGCTCTTTTTTGATTTACCAAATCTAATACCTCGCATTAATCCAAACTAGGTTAAACTAAACTTTGGGTGGCACAGTTGTTAGCAGTGCTGCCTCACAGCGCCAGAGACCCGGATTCAATTCCCGCCTCAGGCGACTGACTGTATGGAGTTTGTATGTTCTCCACGTGTCTGCGTGTGTGTGCTCCGGTTTCCCCCCACAGTCCAAGGATGTGCAGGTCAGGTGAATTGGCCAAACTAAATTGCCCGTCGTGTTATATAAGGGGTAAATGTAGGGGATTGTGTGGGTGTGGACTTGTTGGGCCTGTTTCCACACTGTAATGTAATCGAATCTAAACTTCATCAGACACTAATCCGCCCAATGAGTAATAATATCGCCTTCACCGTTTAATTTTAAAATTCCCTTCCCATCTCCAGGAGGCCTGCACACTCCGGCCTTGATTTTCACAAAAACCCTGAGCTTGGTTTGCCTTGTGTGGTTAGAAGGAGGGGGGACAGATTGCAGACACAGGTGGGGAGGTGAGGCTGGAATGTAATCAGCGGCCAGGGATCATTTCATGCTTTTAGGCAGAGGGCAGACACACGTGAGAGTTGAGTAATACTGATCGGTGTTTTGGGGCCAGAAATTATGGTCTTTCTCCGTCTCTGGTGATCAGTGATAAATATCTATTCGAGACCCTTTATTGTGCAGAGTGTGCCTGCAGGATGTTTTCCCTAATTGGGCAGACTACAGATAATAGCAATTAAAGACGTTCATAGTTAATTTTGATGGCACAGCACATGCACTCAACATCCTACAGTTGAGACAAATATCTTGCATTTGTTTAACAATACAAAGTGTTTTGTATAATTCAGTATTGGTAACCTGATTATAATAAATCCACACCGAGCTAAAAGCAGGCACTTAAAATATGACCCAAAATCAGGATATGGTATATAGTGGGTAGTGTCCCTGCCTCTGAGCTAGTACTCTGGATTTGATTCTAATTCCTTAATTGGTGTGGTAGTGTTCATAGCTCTGGACTAGAAGGTCTGGATTCAAGTACTGCCTGTTGCAGAGGTATGTCCCAGCATGTCAGAACAGGCTGATGAGCAAAAACACCTCCAGGCACAAATGTCTAGGTGTAAATCCCACAGAAATTTGAGTTACATTGCTTTGGATTAGAAACTTGCTATTTCAGCTGATTTAAGAAACTAGCTTGACTTGTTCCTAAAACTGACTCTGACCCAGTCTGAGACCCATATCATCGGCCATCTCACCAACCTGGTTACATTTAACATTTGTTGTGAGCAGTGGAACAGTGGAACTAGAAACGGAAACAATGACCCAAAAAGCTGGGGAACTATAGACCGGTGAGTCTGATGTCAGTGGTGGGTAAGTTGTTGGAGGGACAGGATTTACATACATTTGGGAAGGCAAGGGCTGATCGGAGTTGTCAATGTGGCGTTCTGCATGGGAAATCATGTCTCATTAATTCGATTGAGTTTTATGACGAGGTGACAAAGAAGATTTATGAAGGCAGTTTGGTAGACATTGTCTACATGGACCTCAGTAAGGTGTTCACAACATTCCGATTGGTAGGTAGATTTGGAAGTTTCGGTCACATGGGATAAAGAGGATGCTAGTCACAATTGGCTTGAAGGAAGAGGGGTATTTTTCAGACTGGAGGCGTGTGAGCAGCAGTGTGGTGTAAGAATCAGTTCTGAGTTCATTGCATTTCATCATTTATATCAAGGATTTGGATGTGTATATTGGGGCCATAGTTAGTAAGTTTACAGATGCAATGTGACTGGTCAAACTACTCGCTGTGAAGCAAAGCACCATTATTTAAACACGACAGATAAAATGAAACCAAAGCAAGAGGAATTTAGAATAATGTAATTCTTTTGGACAATTAATAGAATAATAGATCTAGGAGCTATGACTAATGTACTGTTCCAATATAGGAAAATCCCGTAAACACGGTCCCTGGCAGAAAGAAAATTTCAGACACAGAATGTCACAAACATTTCTCCAGTCCAGGAATTAAAAACTGCATATAGAGAGAGTAGCAGCCAGGAGACATTCACTGAAGCTTCCAACTCTGTTGAGACCCCAAATGTTTCTGATGTTACTGAGAAACCAAAGCCCAGAGATCCTAATCTGTGAGAGCTGGCCACAGCCATTCAGGCTGCATTAAAATTAACCCAAGGCCTCCCGAGATGTTTAATCCCTAGCCTTAACTAATCAGCTTGGAAATGATCATTCAATCCCTCTCTGAAAATAAACAAGGACAAAAATAACCTCTTAAAGCTGCAGCATCATCACACTTGTCAGTCCATCGAGCTGTCAAACAGGAACCAGTGGTAACCCAATCAGGCCCTTGACCCTGTCCAATCGGAAGAGGAAGAAGCCATTCAGTCCCGTGAGTGACATACACAGGAACAGGATGAGGCCATTCAGCCACTTGAGTGACTTACAAAGGAACAGGAGGACGCCATTCAGCCCCTTGATTCTCTTGCACAGGAACAGGAGGAGGACAGTCAGACCCTTAAGTCACTTCCACAGCCACAGGATGAGGCCATTCAGCCCCTTAAGTCACTTATGCAGGAACATGAGGAGGCCATTCCCCTCTCAACTCACTTACAAAGTGACAGAATGAGGTAATTGATGCTGATGCCTAATGAATGGCTTATGCCCAAAACATGGATTGTCCTGCTCCTGGGATGCTGCCTGACCTGCTGTGCTTTCCGAGCAATCCACTCTCTACTCTGATCTCCAACATCGGCAGTCTTAAGTCTCCTAATTGATGCTCTAACATGATGAACAAGTGGAGCAGAGGCTGCACAGACAGACTGCTCCATGTTTTTCCTCCTGGCTCCATTGCTAGTGATACACACGTGGGACTTTAACGTGGTTTTCTAGTGTGGAGGAGGGAAGCCATATGTCTTGTGTGAAGTCTCAAGAAGGCATCTTCTATCTCCGAGAAGACAGCCTGGTGTTCTCTACGTAGGGTGGAAGCTGGTGGGAATGGCTACCTTTTTCAGATGGAAGGTATTGTGGCTGCTGTTGGGGATTGTGAGCAACCTGATGTTCAGTATGGGTTCACACGCCGACTGCACTTTAACGTGGGGAGAGTTAATTAAGGCATATAAACTATTAGGTAAGTCACGTTAGACTGATGAATGGACTCTCTAAGATCAAATAATGCTGATCTTGTTCATGTTGATCTTGTCTAGTGCATGTCCTGTGCAGTGTAACCTGCATGCCTTACTCTGTTCAAGTCTACTTCTACCCTATGATCTACCTGTCCATCCTTACTATGATTTGCCTCCACTGCTCTTAAAGAAAGTGTTTCCCTGTACTGAGGTACACTTGGCAATACATCAAACCAATTAATCCTGGTTAAAGTATGGAATTTCTCACTCAATCAATACCTCTTTCGGAAATAAGTGATCGCTGCCATTCCTCGTGTTTCAGCGTCACCATTTCTTCATCTCTCACAGCACTACAGATTAAAGACTCAGCTTCTTTACTCGATCCTCATGTTACCATCACCTGTATCTATGGTAAGGAAATCATTCCTTACAAAGGAGATCAAATCTGTAGAGAGTGCCCCAAATGTTCTCTCAGCCGGGCTCTACAACAGCAGGAAGATGGCTTTACTTATGTACTCGAATCATCTTACAATGAAGGACAGCATACCATTGACTGCACCCATTACTTACACAGGGTTTGATTCGGAGCAGTCAGCATAGATTTGTGAGCGGGAGATCATGCTTCCCAAATTTGTTCGAGTTTTTTGATGAATTGCCCAAGAAGGTTGATGAGGGCCGAGTGGTAGACATAGTCTCTATGGATTTCAGTAAGGCCTTTGACAAGTTTCCACCTGGCAGTCTGCTCAGGTAGGTTACATCGCATGGAATGCTGGCGGAACTGGCCAATTGGATGCACAGTTGGCTTGATGGTAGAAAGCAGAGAGTTTAGTGGAAGGATGAAGGTCAGACTGGAGGATCGGTCCATTGCTGTTTGGTATCTATGGATTGGTTGAGAATGTACAAGGTCTGCTTAGTAAGTTTGCAGATGATACTAAAATAAGTGGTATCGTGATTAGTGAGGAAGTTTAACAGAAATTGCAGCAGGACCTTAATCAGGTGGGGAAGTGGGCCGAGAACTGGCAAATGGAATTTATTATTGTTGTGTGAGGTCTTGCATTTTGGAAACTCAAATCAAGGTAAGAGTTTCATGGTGGATGGGAGGGTCTTTAGGGGTGTAGTGGGCAGAAAGATCCTGGCGTTCAGGTGCACGGTGGAGAGTGGGGTCACAGGTAGACAGTTCGGTGAAGAAGGCTTTTGGCACAGTGGCCTTCATCAATCAGGGCATTGAGTATAGCTGTTGGGAATTTATATTGCAATCACACAGGTCTTTGGTCAGACCGCACTTGGAATATTGTGTTCTGTTTTTCACACGTTGTTTTAGGGAGGATGTTATGAAATTAGAAAGAGTGCAGAAGAAATTTACAAGGACGTTGCCAGGACCGAATGGTCTGAATTATAGGAAGAGGTTGGACAAGCTAGGACCTTTTCTTTAGAGTGTTGGAGACTGAGGGTGGACCTTATAGAGCTGTATAAGATCACGAGGGGTATGGATAGGGTTAATGTTCTCAGTATTTTTCCAAGGTTTAGAGAATCGAGGACGAAAGGGGATCAGTTTAAGGTTAGAGTGGTAGGAATAAAAGGGAACCTCAGTGGTCAATTCTTTACACAGAGGGATGGTACGTGGATGAGCTGCCAGAAGATGTGGTTGAAGAGGGTACATTAACAACATTTAAAACGCATTTGGATAAATATGTGGATAGGAAAGGACTAGAAGGATATGGGCCAACTGCTGGGAAATGTGTTTAGCGTGGATTGACATTCACAAGGTGGAATCGAACCCTTCTGTTAATTAAAACCAAGCACTCAGAAAAGCTCATCTCACCTCATAATCTTTTAAACTATGGGTGACACAAATCGCCTACATTCTGCTATTTAAACAAAAATTAACAAGTTAGTTTCTTAACTTTAATAGTGAACACTAAACAACAACTATTCACAAATACAAGCTCCTCTTTTCTTAACTACTTACTATCTGCCTCCAACTCTGTAAAAATATGCTGTTCCAACAACTCACATATTAAACATTACAATCTCAAGACCACACAGCCTCTATCTTCCCCGCTGTGTTTACTCTTCCAGCTGCTGATCTCCCTGGGTCATGTTTTTTTTTACTGCAAGTAGGTTTGACATGAACATGTATCTTTGATAGAGATGTAACTTTGAGATGGCCAGTTAAGACTCCTGCTCTACAACAGTTACTCTGCTGTTGGATCGCAGTGAATCTCCCTCCAATGTGCAAAATGCTGGCTTTATATACTCCCCATGATGCAATAATTCTCATAATTTGATTGCTTTCCAGGTGTCCAAACAATAATATTCAAATTCCGTTGGCTTCTTGTTTAAACTCTTGTTTAAGCGTTGTTTAAACTCTTTGTTCGCATTTGAATTTCTGTCAAAACAGCAACCATAACTCAGGTATGCATTTCTTAGCTAATTGTGACATATGGAACAGCCTGACCTTCAGCTGGCATCTGTGGCTGTACTTTCTATTCAGCAAAACCCGTTCCATCTTAAACTGACCAGACAAGCCTTAGGCTTCATAAACACCGCCCTCCTTCAGAAAAGAAAATGAACCATCAGAATGAAAAGATGGCATCATTCCTTTTCCTCTAATTCTTAATCCCATTATTATGAAATACAAAAGTGTTAATCTCAGTTATACCATTCATATTAATTCTGCATACCTATATAACACTGGAATAAGTCAAATCTTATCTAAACGGTTTTCTTTAAATCTGCGATAACACATCTGCTATCACATTTTAGGACCCACGGCATGTACATTTTGTAAGTTTAAAGCGGGTAACATAAGACTCCAATGAAATAGTCTCATATCCTAGTCTTTAAATATTCCAAATAATGCGAGAGGTTTGTTATTGTCCACAACCATCTCCGACAATTTGCTTGTCACATGAATATTAAAATATTGTCAGACCAGTGTGAAACTTAATCATTCTTTTTCAATAATGGAGATGTTGTACTTTTTCTGGTGGATATTGAGTTTTTTCGACAAGTAGCCAATTGGCCATTCAATTCCATTATCATCTTTCTGTATCAATACATCTCCGACCACTATATCACTCTCATCAAATACAATTTTCAAATGTTTTCAAAATATTTGGTGTAGCTAATACTGGTGCGATGATTAATCCTGCTTTAAAATTCTCAAATGCCACCTGGCATTGTTCTGTCCGCCACAATTCTGTGTTCTTCTTTAATAAATCCATCAGTGGTGCCAATACGCTGCTGAAGTTTGGAACAAACTTCCGATAAAATTCATTCAGTTGCAAAAATCGAAGCACCTCTTTCTTCGAGGGTGGTCGTGGAAATTCCACAAAGCCCTTTGTCTTTCTGTTCAATGGCGTCT
>NW_025208346.1:11951-14440 GCF_004010195.1 Chiloscyllium plagiosum | reverse complement strand
TCCATTCCATGTCCCTTAACCCTGTCTGTGTCCCTCAAAACCTCCATCCCATATTCCTTAACACAACCCGTGTCCTTCAATTCCTCATGCTGATGCAACGCAGTAATAACATGAATGGTTTTCATCACTGACAGGCTGATGTCAATCCAAAGGGATGCTCTGTCTATCATACCAATGAGCAATGTGGTATGTGAATTTCAGTGCCAATGTGATGCCAGGTTTGTCGACCGTGTGTCCCAAAGGCATCAAACTACATACCCATTCTCTGTTCCCAACAGTGAAAATACTTACCATACCCAATCAACCTGCAATTGTAAAAACTGTAACACAATATCAATATTAAATGTGATTCAGCAATTGAACAACATTTGACGGATAATCCTGAGTGTGTGAAGAATTATGCTGACACATAATTTCAGGCTATCAGTTGGTTTGCAGTTTGATGCCCTTGTTTATACTGGAAGCTACATTCATTCCATATCCCTCAACCCAATCGGTGTCTCTCAATTCCTCCATTTCATATGGAAGGATTGAGGGACATGGGCAACGTTGTTTACAAAAAGCCTATGTACACATGGCACCTGTTTAATGATAAAATAGGTGACGGTCATTCATAGGCAATGCCCTGAACAGTCAGAAATAAAATCCCTGGTTTAAAACTTAAGCAAAGTCGGGCAGTAAACTGTCAAGCAGTATTAATGGATGCATTCTCCATGGCAACATCTCTCCCAATTAGACTCCACTTGCCAACCATTAGACCAAGAGAAATAGGAACAGGAGGAGGCCATTCGGCCCCTCAAGCCTGCTCTGCCATTCAAATGGATCGTGGCTGATCCAACATTCTTCAAGTCTTATTTCTTGCCCTTTCCCTGTGACCATTGATTCCCCGACTGATCAAGAATCTCACTCAGCCTTAAATATACACAAGGACTCTGCCCCCCACAGCTCTCTCTGTGGCAAAGAGTTCCAAAGACTCACAACCCTCTGACAGAAGAAATTCCTCCTCATCTCAGTCTTAAATTGGTGCCCCTTTATTCTGAGACTGTGCCCTCTGGTCCTAGACTCTCCTTCTCAGCATTGACTCTGTCAAGCCCCTCAAGGGTCTAATATATTTCAATGAGATCACCTCTCATACTTCTAAACTCCAGTGAGTAGAGTCCAAACCTGTTTAGTCTTGGCTCATAAGACAGTCCCTCCATACCAGGGATCATCCTAATGAGCCTTCTCTGAACTGCTTCCAAGTAAATGACACCGTACCACCGTGGGCGGCACGGTGGTACGTGGGTGGCACGGTGGCACAGTGGTTAGCACTGTTGCCTCACAGCGCCAGAGACCTGGGTTCAATTCCCACCTCAGGCGACTGACTGTGTGGAGTTTGCACGTTCTCCCCGTGTCTGCGTGGGTTTCCTCCGGGTGCTCCGGTTTCCTCCCACAGTCACAAAGATGTGCAGGTCAGGTGAATTGGCAATACTAAATTGCCCGTAGTGTTAGGTAAGGGGTAAATGTAGGGGTATGGGTGGGTTCGCTTCGGAGGGTCGGTGTGGAATTGTTGGGGCGAAGGGCCTGTTTCCACACTGTAATGTAATCTGTAATATTTCCTTAAATAAGAGGATTTAAACTGCTCACAGTACCCCAGATGTGCAACCTTGTACAGTTACAGTAAGACTTCTCTACTCTCATTCTCCAACCTCATTGATTCTGGATTAGTGGTGCTGGAAAAGCACAGCAGTTCAGGCAGCATCCGAGGAGCAGTAAAATCGACGTTTCGGGCAAAAGCCCTTCATCATTCCAACCCCGTTGAAACAAGGACCAACATTCCATAAGCCTTTCTGAATACCTGCTGTATCTATGTGCTAGCTTTCTGTGTTTCATGAACAAATCCCCCCAAGTCCCTTTGTGTTGCAGCTCTCTGCAGTTTCTCTCCATTTAAATAATATTCTGCCCTTGTGTGCTCCCTTACAAAAGGAACAATTTCACGTTTTTCCACATTCTACTCAATTTGCTAACTTTTTGCCCACCTACTGAACCTAACAATATCTCTGTAAACTTTTGTATCCCTCTCACTATCAGCCTTTCCAGTTATTTTTGTGTCGTTAGCTCTACTCACTTCCTTCCTCGAGTCATTAATGTATGTTGTGAACCGTTGCACCCCCAGCAATGGTCCCTGTGGAACCCCACTGGTCACAGGATGCCAACCCTTTATACCCACTTGCTGTTTCCTGCCCATGAGCCAATTCTCCATCCACGCCAATACACCACTTCCAACATTGTCAGCCCTTACCACGTAACATTTTTGCAAGGTATCTTATCAAATACTTGAGTACAGGAGTTGGGAGGTCATGTTGCGGCTGGACAGGACATTGGTTAGGCCACTGTTGGAATATTGCGTGCAATTCTGGTCTCCTTCCTATCGGAAAGATGTTGTGAGACTTGAAAGGGTTCAGAAAAGATTTACAAGGATGTTGCCAGGGTTGGAGGGTTTGAGTTAC
>NW_025208346.1:10517-11834 GCF_004010195.1 Chiloscyllium plagiosum | reverse complement strand
GGTGGAGGCTGGTACAATTGCAACATTTAGAAGGCATCTGGATTGGTATATGAATAGGAAGGGTTTGGAGGGATATGGGTTGGGACGGGCAGATGGGATTAGATTGGGTTGGGATATCTGGTTGGCATGGACGGGTTGGACCGAAGGGTCTGTTTCCGTGCTGTATATCTCTATGACTCTTTGACTCTATAAATAACTTCTGGAGGTCTGAATACAACACACTGCTGGCTCCCCTTGATCCACTCTTGTTGACCTTTCCTCATAAAAACACTAATAAATCAGTCAGACACAACTCCCTTTACTGAACCCAGGCTGACTCTGCTTGATTAGATTCCGATTTTCCAAAAGTGCTGTTATTCCTTCCTGAATAACCGATTCCAATATGTCTCCAGCAATAGATGTCAGGCTGATCGACCTGCAGTCAGCCATTTCTCGCTGACTTTTCCCTTGGACTGGTATTCTTGTGAGATGTTCTGATGAGTGTAAGATGAAAAGCTTTGACAAAGCATGCTCATTTTCATCAATTTTGCATTCTCGCAAACTACAAAAACATACCAAATGGAAGGAAGCCATTTACGTGCAAATTGCATCAAGTTTCTATTCATATCATTGCAAGTTTTGTTTTCAAGTATTTAGTCAATGCCTTTTTATCAATGTTTCCATACAATCTGCTCCCACTGCCCCTTCAGGCATTGTGTTCCAGGTCAGAACTCACTGTGTAAAACAGTTCCCCCACTGGCTTCTTTACTAATTGACTTAAATACAAACCTACCTTTAATGTTATGCAAGATGTGAGGTGGCTATCGTTACAAATAGAAAACAGGACAAAGAGGTTAAAAAGAGGGCAGTAAGACACCAGGAATTGGGATATAGATCACAGTGCAGCAGGGAAAATAGGGCACTGTCGAACTGACAGCTGTCCATGTGACCACAGGGTACATCATGATAATTAGCTCTGTGTTTAAAATGGTTTCTCTGCTTACTAGTATTCTGGACTGACCTCCAGTTCTCCCTAGGATATTAAATAAATTGGAGTATTTGGTGGTACAAGGCCCTACAGGGGGAAGTGCGAATCGAATGTGCGGATATTTGTCTCTTGTCTTACTCCATCTTCCATTCCCTCAGTCCCTGCACTATTCTGAGGATCAGTTGTTTTCCCTGGAGCGTCGGAGGCTGAGGGGTGACCTTATAGAGGTTTACAAAATCATGTGGGGCATGGATAGGGTAAATAGGCAAAGTCTTTTCCCTGGGGTCGGGGAGTCCAGAACTAGAGGGCATAGGTTTAGGGTGAGAGGGGAACGATATAAAAGAGACCTA
>NW_025208346.1:6007-9223 GCF_004010195.1 Chiloscyllium plagiosum | reverse complement strand
GGCAGACACATATATAGTACCACACAGACACACACACATACAGACACACACACAAACATGCATTTTCTCTCACATGTAGAATTACACTCAAACACACATACACATGCACACGCAAGCACATTCACACAAACACTTACTCAGACACACACACGCACAGTTGTGAATCTTAAAAATCACACAACACCAGGTTATAGTCCAACAGGTTTAATTGGAAGCACTAGCTTTCGGAGCACTGCTCCTTCATCAGGTGGTTGTGGAGACTAAGATTGTAAGACACAGAATTTATAGCAAAGTTTACAGTGTGATGTAACTGAAATTAAAAGGGTTCAGAAAATATTTACAAGGATGTTGCCAGGGTTGGAGGATTTGAGCTAAAGGGAGAGGCAGAACAGGCTGGGGCTGTTTTCCCTGGAGTGTCAGAGGCTGAGGGGTAACCTTATAGAGGTTTATAAAATTATGAGGGGCATGGATAGGATCAATATACAAGATCTTTTCTCTGGGGTCGGGGAGTCCAGAACTAGAGGTTTAGGGTGAGAGGGGAAAGATATAAAAGAGACCTAAGGGGCAACTTTTTCACACAGAGGATGGTATGTGTATGGAATGAGCTGCCAGAGGAAGTGGTGGAGGCTGGTACAATTGCAACATTTAAAAGGCATCTGGATGGTATATGAATAGGAAGGGTTTGGTGGGATATGGGCCGGGTGCTGGCAGGTGGGACTAGGTTGGGTTGGGATATCTGGTTGGCATGGACCGAAAGGTCTGTTTCCGTGCTGTACATCTCTATGACTCTATGAGACACACTCACAAAGACACACGCACAGACGCACACTCACACATGCACACACGCTGACACATTCACACACAGACATACTCACAAAGACAGACATACACAGAAGGTCAGGCAACATCTAAGGAGCAGGAGCGTCGATATTTCGAGCATAAGCTCTTCATCAGCAATGTGAGGGGGAGGGCAAGGGGAGTGAGAGATAAATGGGAGAGGGTGAGGCTCGGGGGAAGGTAGTTATGAATGCGATAGGTGGATGAAAGTTGAGGTGATGGTGATAGGTCAGAGAGGAGGGTGGAGCAGATAGCTGGGAAGGAAGATGGACAGATGGGACAGGTCAAGAGAGTGGTGCCAAGTTGGAAGGTTGGGACTGGGATAAGGTGGGAGAAGGGGAAATGGGGAAACTGGTGAATCCACATTGATCCAAGTGATTGGAGGCTCCTAAGGCAGAAGATGAGGCATTCTTACTCCAGGTGTTGGGTGGCGAGGAGGGGGGGTGGGGTTGTTTAGTGCGTGTGTCCCTGAGATGTTCACGGTAACGTTCCGCAAGCTGGGTTCCAGGGTACAGATGTTTCAGGTGCAATGTGAGAGGATCGAAGAGAGGTGGGCATGCATTATTGACAAAGGAGCCATCTTTGCAGCAATGAGGGATGAGGTCTTCAAAATAGGCCGTCTGGGTAGAGCGCAGAAATACTAAAGGGGCAAATAATTTGCTGGGATTACAGTACAGATCTCCCAACAGTCAGAGAGAGCAAAAGAGGAGGAAATATGTTGGCAAATCCAGAAAGAAAGGTATGGGAGATATAGGGTCATAGATGTGGAGGATTTGAACTTCGCTAACATTAACTCGGATCACATTGGTTTGAAAGGATTAGACAGGGTGGAAATTTTTTAAAATGCACCCAAGATAGCTTTTTGCGCCAGTCTGTAGATAGTCCGACTAGAGATGGGGCAGTGTTAGACCTTACTCTAGCGAATGAAGCTGGTCAGGTGGTTGAAGTGTCAGTGGGTGGCCTTGGGAATAAGTTTTAAAGTTTTAAATTATTGAAAGGGATAAAGATAGTGCAGAAGGTATAAGTTTAAGATTAGGAGTAAATGGTTTAGAGGAGATCTGAGAAAGAACCTTATTTTTCTCTCAGAGGGTGGGAGAATTATGTGAAGTGCTGCCTGACAGGATGATGGAGACAGATTCTCCTACAACATTTCAGAAGCATCTGGATGAGCTCTTAACATTGTAAGATTCCTAATGAAGGGCTCCTGCCTGAAACGTCGATTTTCCTGCTCCTCGGATGCTGCCTGACCTGCTGTGCTTTTCCAGCGCCACTCTAATCTAGCCTCTAATCTCCAGCATCTGTAGTCCTCACTTTCGCCCACTGTAACATTGGACCATTTAAATGAATGAGTATAATTTGGTGGCTGTTAGTCATCTGAGAAATGGTGGGCTGATGGGCTTGTTTCTGTGCTAACTCTATGACTCACACACATATAAACACATACATACATATACATACATTCACTAAGACACAATTATACTCACATATATAGACACTCACATGCAGGCGCAAACATATTAACACACACACACACATGCAGACATACAAACTCACAGTCACAAACACACTGACATACATACATACAAACACATACTGAAAGACACACGAGCAATGACTCATGCACACCCACAAGTCTTGTGATTAATATTCTTGATTGGTCACCTATTCTAACTCTGACAGCCTCAGTAAACAGCAAGACAAAGTATTATTGTACAGTTCATTCAACACAGATTGACAGTGTGGAGAAGGTGAGGTCTGCAGATGCCGGAGATCAGAGTCGAAGAGTGTGTTGCTGGGAAAGCACAGCAGGACAGGCAGCATCCGAGGAGCAGGAGAATCGATGGTTCAGGATTCCTGATGAAGGGCTTATGCCGAAAAAATTGACTCTGCCACACTGTAACACATCCCCAGCTCCCTGTCACACTGTAAAACATTCCCTTCTCCCTGTTGCCCTGTGACACAGTCTGATCTCCCTGTTACACTGTAACATAATCCCAGCTCCCTGTCACACAGTAACACACTCCCAGTTCCCTGTTACACTGTAAAACATTCCTATCTTCCTGTCGCTCTGTGACACACATCAATCTCCCTGTCACACAGTAACACACTCCCAGCTCCCTGTTACACTGTAACATAATACCAGCTCCCTGTCACACTGGAACACACTCCCAGCTCCGTGTTACACTGAAATACACTCACAGCTCCCTGTCACTCTGTAATACTCTCCCAGCTCCCTATCACAGCAACTCACTCCCAGCTCCCTGTCACACTCTCCAAGCGCCCTGTCACATTGTAACACACTCCCAACTCCCTATCACCCTGTAACACCCTCCCAGCTCCCCATCACACTGTAACACACTCCCAGCTCCCTGTCACACT
>NW_025208346.1:0-2991 GCF_004010195.1 Chiloscyllium plagiosum | reverse complement strand
CAGCTCCCTGTCACACTGTAACACACTCCCAGCTCCCTGTCACACTGTAACACATTCCCAGTTCCCTGTCACACTAACACACTCCTAGCTCCCTGTCACACTGTAACACACTCCCAGCTCCCTGTTACACTGTAACACACTCACAGCTCCCTGTCAAACTGTAACAAACTCCTCGCTCCCTGTTACATTGTAACTCACTCCCAGCTCCCTGTTACACTGTAACAAACTCCTCGCTCCCTGTCACACTGTAACACACTCCCAGCCCCCTGTTACACCGTAGCACACACCCAGCTCCCTGTCACTCTGTAACACATTCCCAGCTCCCTGTCACACTGTAACACACACCCAGCTCCGTGTCACTCTGTAACACATTCCCAGCTCCCTGTTACACTGTAACACAGTCCCAGCTCCCTGTCACACTGTAACACACACCGAGCTTCCTGTCACTCTGTAACACACACCCAGCTCCCTGTCACACTGTAACTCATTCCCAGCTCCCTGTCACACTGTAACACACTCCCAGCTCCCTGTCACATTGTAACACATTCCCAGCTCTCTGTCACAGTGTAACACACTCACAGCTCCCTGTCACACTGTAACACACTCCCAACCCCCTGTTACACTGTAACACACACCGAGCACCCTGTCACTCTGTAACACACACCCAGCTCCCTGTTACACTGTAACACACACTGAGCACCCTGTCACTCTGTGACACACTCCCAGCTCTCTGTCACACTGTAACTCATTCCCAGCTTCCTGTCACATTGTAATACACTCCCAGCTCCCTGTCACACTGTAACACATTCCCAGCTCTCTGTTACACTGTAACACACTCCCAGCACCCTGTCACTCTTTAACACACACCCAGCTCCCTGTTACACTGTAACACACTCCCAGCTCCCTGTCGCTCTGTAATACACTCCCAATTCCTTATTACACTGTACCGCACACCGAGCACCCTGTCACTCTGTAACACACACCCAGCTCCCTGTCCCTCTGTAACACACTCCCAGCTCCCTGTCGCTCTGTAACACACTCCCAGCTCCCTGTCACACTGTAACACACTCGTAGTTCCTTTGTCCTGTATCTGTATCCCTCAGTGATCAGGATCTGGGTTGGATATTGCGTACTCTGTCTGAGTTACTTACTGAGTCTGGGCTGACAGATATAGTCTCTTGTCACTGCATGCACATGCTCCCTGGCTGCCGTCAGCTCTCCTTGCCTATCATTCACTTGGCGTTGCACCTTAGTTGCCATGAGTATTGGGAGCGAGGTGCTGGTGCCGCCTGATCACGACTGATGCCTGTGTTTTGTCCAGAGTAGTGTACTCTGTCAGGTGCTGCAGTGGTATCTCTCACTTGTGTCTGTGTTACCGTGTCTTTGTGCTGCGCCTCTGAAGCAGAGCCTCTGTTTACTGTAAGCACTGAGGCAGTGCCTCCTCCCTGCTGTAAACTTTGATACTTATCAGAGCCGGGATGGACTGCACATTCCCAGCGGCTAGGTCAAGCAAGGTCAGTACAAACCTGAGACTTGCTCCTTCCCTCACTCACTCAAGTTGGTTTCAGTGCAGGGCTCCTGAACTGTGTCGGGAATGGCGACTCATCAGAGGAACTTATCAGAATATGCAACAAAAAAATCAAAGGTATGCTAAAAAATAATAAAGAAGGAAGTATTAAAAGTGCAAGAGAAAGTTCCTTTAAAAATATCTAAACAGGAAAACTTTACTCTATTATTTAAATCAGAAAAGAGTTAACCAAGTAATGTTTGGTCCAATAGGCAATGAGTCAGAATTCGAATTTGGTTACTATATTGTCACGTGTACTCAAGTATAGGAGTACATGAGTGCAATGAGGAGTGTACAAAGTCACCAGTCTCTGTTGCCAACTTGATTAAAAACCAGAATTTTAAAGAAAATAACAGCAGAAATAAAAGAAAGCCAAAAGTTAAGAAAAACATCCAAAATTTAAAGTCTAAGTCTCATCTCGATAAAGGTGTTGGGAACCACCGATGCAGGTCCCCAGGCCTAACCACAGCCTGCAGCCTCGCTTTGATCTTCAGGAGGAAAAAACAAGGACTGCAGTTGCTGGAAACCAGATCCTAGATTAGAGTGGTGCTGGAAAAGCACAGTGGTTCAGGCAGCATCTGAGGAGCAGGAAAATTGACATTTCGGGCAAAAGCCCTTCATCAGGAGGAACCACATCCACCACCATTCAGTGCTCTCGCTGCCTACGAAAGAAAATCCTGTCTATCTAACTTTATAGAGTAAATGATCTGGATGAAGGGGTTGGAGGTATGATTGCATGATTACAGCATTATTCCCATTCTCATCGCCATTGAAATAACTGCACAGCAGCCAGTATCCTGTCACCACCTCCCCTTTATTTACACAAGAACAGCTGTCCTTGACATTAGTGCAGCCTCATTGAGATTCAGGCTCCAGAATGCCAGCATCTCTGACACTCATCCTTCTTAATCTGTCAGCCAGGGCTCCCTGGTTGGACCACATTAACAGCCCCAATCAGGGAGGTCTATCAGGCTGACCCCACTCCAATCTCCCTATCGCTCCCCCTCTGATTCTGAGAACACGGTCGGTCCTTTATCTTGGAGAGCTTCCAGGGGTGTTTTAGCACCGGGTCACGTTCCTTGGACTCGGCATGTGATACGGGCGGTGCGTACCACACGGAAACTCACATCTTGCTCCAGGAGCTCCTCGGTAGAATTTCACTCTCATCTTCCGGTCGCAAAGGCATCGCAGCAGTTACGTCCGTCTTGACCATCTCTGATTCAGAGGATTCAGAGAATCATAAAGTCTCTGCAGTCCCTTAGGCTCATCGAGTCCATATCGACCCTCCAAAAAGCATCCCACCCAGACTCACTCCCCGACCCTGCCCCTGTAACCCTACATTTCCCGTGGCTGACCCACCTAGCCTGCACATCCCTGACACTATGGGGTGGCACAGTTGCTCAGTGGTTAGCTGTACTGTCTCA
>NW_025208345.1:9329-14440 GCF_004010195.1 Chiloscyllium plagiosum | reverse complement strand
ACATATCCTCCCTCAGGCCAAGATGCCCTGACGTGTACAGCAGAACCTGTCACAGCAATGAGAGGATGGAGGTGCGAGCCGGTTCCCCCCAGTGCACAGCCGATCAGTGGCTTCAGGCATTTACAGATATTACAGGGACACACTGGGGAGGGGAAAGACTGAATGGGCTAAAATAACCTTGGTGATTCAGGGACCCAAGTGTAATATCGAGGATCATACAGAGAGGTAGTCTGAGGTGTGTAACGACCACGGGGGATTACCAAACCCCAACCTGTGATGATGAAATCGGTTTGATGTATTTAAAATGAGAACCTATTTAACTGTAATTATAAACAGGGGACTCCCAGTGGGAGATAATTCTAACCACATTCTGAATTGGGCCTTGAGAGCTGAGGCAACCTCAGAAACACAGGGAATAGCTGCAGTACAGGGAGGGTAATCAGACCCACAATATTACAAGGGAAGCAGGAAAGGGCACATAGACAAAGAACGTAGGCCGAGAGAGGGAGATAGGTGTTCACATTGTTTGTGTAGGTATATGCATAGCCCATGAATACTTATTGACACGCTGTTCAGGGGCCAATGATGCTAATACCAGAGCATCTTTGTCAGTTACTGATAAGGATTTACCCCTCACCCCTTCAATTACTAAAATTAGAGCAGTCGGAGAGGGAACCTAGGAAGTTGGATGAAGCAAACCTGCCCCGATGTAGATCGGGATTATGACAAAATTTATTCAGATATGGAGGTGTGAAACTCAACACGAGACCATTCTGGGAGACCATTCTAAAACTATTGATATCAAAACTCGAATTTAAACATGGGGATGCTCCGGCCAGGACTGGGACAGAAAGAAAAGAAGAGGCAACCTCTCGGGAGTAGCAACATTGCAGGGAGACTGGGACAGTCAGAAAATCTGGCGGTTTATAGCTCGGACGCACTCAGCGCTGTGCGTAACTCAAACAGGAAAGTGGGTTGTTATCTGTCGACCCTGTAAAGATTGAGGGCCCTCTCATTCCCCACACAAACAGGATCTCATCAAAGCTGGGGCTGAGGAGGCAGTAATTGTGAGAGTGAAAGATTGACAGAAGCTGAAAATAGTCTGCGTCCATACCTGTGGACATTGAATGGCAGAAGAAAGTGGTGTTTACTGACCGAAGAGAACAGTCCACCAGAATACTATTACCTCAGGGATCACACAATATTCTAGTATATCCCACCGATGTGTGTTTGATGCATTTTGTCACATTGATCTTACCAACACCTCATCACCACAGTCGGTGAGAAAGAACATATCCAGATATTAAACAGAGTATTGGATCAGGTTAGCCAGGCCAAGCTTAAAATTAACGCACAGAGAGTGCAACTGAGATGGTAGGGAGAGTCGGAACTGGGGCATCATATTGGGGAGATCAAATCAGGAAGGGAGAAGGGACAGTCCCAGCGGGATCAAAAACTATGATTATAAAACTATCCACCCACACACCGTAAAGGCGTCAGGCAAACGTTAGGATTGTTTAATTATTGTGGGAATTTTGTGGGGAATTATCCAGAAATAGAGAACCATCACGAACCCTGACAGAAGCACGCGCATTACCCAGGAGTCAGGGAGGCAAAATGTACACAGACCGTCAGCATGCCTTTGGTATAGTTCGTGACTGGGCTTGGTGAAGGTACATCACCCTGTCTGGGGGCCACATAGAACATGACGGACAGGTCAGAGAGTCAGTGGAAGCAGCTAATTTTCCCAGTGATGCAGCAATAAAGAAGATTCGAGCTCACAGGAAAGTCGAAACCCACACCAAAGGGGCAGTGTCTATGTGGGTAAGGCAGATAAAATACTGACTGAAACAGTGCAGAAATTTGAGGAAGGGACCGTGGCAGTAGCTGCAGAAGCGAGAAAGGAGAGTTTAAAGACCTTCCCAGATGCAGCCCCACAACAGGAGAGACAGGAATGGGAAAAGGGTGGGCAGTAATAGGACACGACAGAGTCTGGGTGATCCAGCAGTGCCACTACACTGTATGAGGCAAACACTATTAAAAATATATCATGGGTCAGCCCATATTGGGCAGGATACAATGCAATCTCAGATGACTCACTACAGGGGTGGCCTGGAACAGGGTGAGATACAGCAAGGTTTTGTTGAAGGTGTGTAGTCTGTACACAATGTGGTACAGGCAATGCAATCAGGATAAAATGGAGGCAGGAGCAGAGGATCAGGGCCCATGAGAAGAATTAAGGATGGATTTTACACACCCCCCCCATCCCAATCACAGGGAAGGAAGTCCTGCTGGGTCTTAATAAACAGGTTTACTCAGTGAGTGGAGGCAATCCCCTGAAACTTCTGACAAAGGGACATATGTTCCATGGAACGTAGTTAAACAGCTATGTGCCCTGTTTGGTACTGAACAGAAAACCCAATCCCCATACCACCCCCAGAGCTCAGGGACAGTTAAACGAATGAAGCAGACACTGAAAGCTAGTCGGACTAAGGTTGTGACAGAGACAGGCAGGGACGGGTGAGCGTAATCCCCACCATCCGAATGAACCTGAGGTCAACCCCAGCAAAGGGGACGGGGCTGTTCCTTTGAATCAGTGACTAGATGGACTATGCAACTGCAGAGGGTGTGGTAGTGGGAGGGTTGGAGATGTGAAATGGCAAGGATAGGGTTAAGCAATTTGTGAAAGAAATGGCAAAGCAATAGCATGAGGTGAGAGGGGAAGTTGCAGAAGGATAGAGAATCAGAAACTGAGAAACGGAGCACAGAAACTTCCCAGCTGACATCCCGAAACGAGGAGATCGGGTGAGGGGCGATATATTACTGGGGCGTATGCAGGAAACACATCAAAATGCTGGACTTGTCTGGAGGAGCCACAGAATTCCAGAGAGGAACCTCTCCCATCATGCACTAGTAAGGAGCTCTGAATAAACATTGTTTGGAGATGCCGGTGTTGGACTGGGGTGTGCAAAGTTAAAAATCACACAACACCAGGTTATAGTCCAACAGGTTTAATTGGAAGCAAACTAGCTTTGGGAGCGACGCTCCTTCATCAGGTGATAGCTAGACAATATGTTGAAGTTGTTGGCCCTCTGTGTTCTCTGTATATGACCTGATGTTTAGATTGATTCTATTATAAAAAAACGAGATAACAGAGTTTTACATAAATTCATGCAGTTACTGAGCTCAGAGTTCTACCTGAACACCATTGTTAACAGCTAACCCGAGAATGTAACTTTTTAAAAAAGGGTTTTGTGATTTGCACATGAAGGAAGTGAAACTATCATTGTAATCTAACAGATTAACAGACAATCAATTTTTCAATGTATAATTTCAGTTACATCGCACTGCAAATGTTTGCTATAAATTCTGTGTTACGATCGAGCCCTCCACAATTACCTGATGAAGGAGCGTCGCTCCGAAAGCTGGTGTGCTTCCTTAAATAGCAATTTGTATATTGTACAAACTCACGAAGTTGTGAATCATGAAGAATGTTGTCAAAGGATACAGCAAGGAAGAGGGCAGTTAGAAAGTTATGCGGAGAAACGGCAGATAGATTTTAAGTCAGACAAGTGTGAGGTGATGCATTTTGGGAGGCTCATTGTAAGAGGAATGCATACACGAAACAGAAGGGCCCTTAGCAGCTTTGATATACAGAGGAATCTTCAGGTGCAACGTCACAACTCCCTGAAACTGGTGAAGGAGCTGAATGGCAGGTTTGCCTTCTTCTGTCAGGGGACTGAATATATAACTGCAATTAGACCACCTTTGGAGTATTTTGTGCTGTTTTGATTACCACATTATAAGGAGGATGTGGAGGGTTGGGAGAGGGTGGAAACATGTTTACCAGGATGTTGCCTGGATTGGGAGAGGTTGGAAAACCTTGAATTGTTGTCTTTGGAAAGTCAGTGGCTGCGGAGAGATTCGGGAGGCACAAACAGAGTGAATAATCTGAATCTTTCTCCAAGGTAGAAATGACAAATTCGAGAGGCCGTAGATTTAAGGGGAGAGGGGCAAGTTTAAAGGAAATGAAAACCGAAAGAACAGCAGATGCTGTAAACTAGAAATAAAAACAGAAGTTTCTGGAGAAGATCAGCAGTTCTAGCAGCATCTGTGAAGAGAAATGGGTTAACTTTTCTGAGGAAGAGGGAGTGGACCCGAAACATTAACTGATTATTCTTCATAGATGCTGCATGACCTGCTGAGCATTTCCAACAACATCTGTGCAAGTCTAAAGGAAGTTGTGTCAGGCAAGTTTCTTATGCAGAAGGTGACTAAATTGTACTTGCCTGAGAGATGTCAAAACCAGAAAAAAATCACAATGTGTAAGAGATATTTGGACAGACAGATAAGCAGGCATGGATTGGCAGGGATATGGATCATATACAGGCAGATGGAATTAGTTTGGAATGGCATCATGATACTCACAGACATGTAGGGCCGATTATTCCAGTGCTGTACTGTTCTGTTTTCCAGGGCGTAGAATGTGTGGAGCGAGAGATAATATTTTGAGTATAATATGTCTCTTTTTTAGAACACACAGTAAGTTGATGCATTTTGAGAGAAGCAATGTAGAAAGGGGAATATATATTTGAATGGTACAGACACAGGGAGCAGGACAGCAGGAATGCGGGACAATGTGTACAAATCCTTAAAGGAGAGAGAACATAAAGTGTTTTGAGTAAACGTATAGGATGCTGTTTTTCATTAATAGTGGGAATGATAACATACTCATGGAAAATATGCTGACCGTTGACAAAGCTCAAATTAGGTCACAGTCAATCATTGCATCCAATTGTGGTCAACAGATTCCTGGTCAGGATGAGGAAGTTAAAATACCACAGAGGGGCCAATTCCATACTTTGCTTCTCTTTCACAATGCATTGGCGACTCAAGAGTTAAACATTCTCCTGCCAAAGGTCTTACTACCGTATTGCAAGTGTACAAGACCTGCACGACGCAAGTTTTCTGTACAACACAGACAGAACACCTTGGGAGGAGGGAGGCGGACTGTATCTTCGAAATAGAACCTTTTGGAGCCACACATGTGGATTCCACCATAACCCCAGACAGAGCAATTTACCCTTTCCAGACAAGACTGAGAGCCCTGG
>NW_025208345.1:7266-8208 GCF_004010195.1 Chiloscyllium plagiosum | reverse complement strand
GGGTTGGGGGGAAGGGCATCACTCAGGCATCCATCCTGCTGAGACACCAGTGAATTTACTCATAACCACAGTTGAAGGTTTTTTTTCTCTCTTGTTCACACCAAATAATGAACAATCGTTTTGGCAGTTCATAAGGTTTTGCATATAGAGAACTTAGTTTTGGAAATGTTCATAACATTCTTGAACATGTAGAGATTCACATTGTGTAGAGACATTTATTTTCCTTTGTTCATTCACAGGATGAGGGTGTCACTGGCCCGGCAGCATTTACTGCCCATCCCTAATTGCGTAGGGGGGCAGGTGAGAGTCGACCACATTGCTGTGGGTCTGAAGTCACAATGCAGGCCAGACCAGGTAAGGATGGCAGCCTCCTTCCTGAAAGGGCATTACTGAACCAGATGGGACTTTCTGACAATCGATTAATGGTCATCATTAGATTCTTAAATTGAAGAGTTTTTCTTTAATTGAATTCATGGGTCATCAAGACTAGTTAATCATGCATAAGGTTGCTGAATGATTGCAGGAGTTGGATGTTGATGGGCTATTGACCTCCATCTCGGAACCATGTATTCTGGGGTTTGTTTCTAATGATGATTGGAAACACCATCAGTCTTGTTATCTTTTGGGGATAAAAACAGTTTCAGTTAGCTTTCGGTTAAATGCATGGCAAATGAGTCGATCCCATAACTCTCAGGCAGATTAGTTTCTGATGAAGTACTCTCTATCTCCCCAACCTCCTCCATCCTCACACCAACAGTACAATAATCTCATTGTCTCATTCATAGTCACAAAGAGACTCAATCTGATCAGCTGCTTCATTCCCTACTCCTGTATCATGTTGGCTCTTCAATTCCCCTTGCAGCAGTTGTGATCCAGCATCATTGTACAGTGTTGCTCGTATTTCCTGTCTTGGCCTATCAGTGTTCATGATACTGCATGTAG
>NW_025208345.1:1881-3829 GCF_004010195.1 Chiloscyllium plagiosum | reverse complement strand
GAGAATGAATTTGTAAATATAAATATTCCAACCGAAACTTCTCACAGGTCAGGACCTGTTTCCGCTGCTGGCATCACTCATAAGGGACAGGAAAATAATAAAGGTTTAATTACAAATCATACAGGAAAATAGAGGTTATAATTACAAGGAAAGGCTGAAGAGCTCAAAACGTTTTTCTCAAGAAAAGAGGAGGCTGAAAGACAGCCTGGTACAAATAGGAAGCTTTGTGTCTGTGTTTTCAGAGATTTGAGGTTGAAATCATCAGGTCAGAAGCATGTTTCATTGCCCCAGATCATCAAAGGTGCTACCTAAATGTGCATCTTTCTTTCTGTCTATCTGTCTGAGTTAACAATCAGATGGACAGGTCAGTATCTGAGTGTTTTCCCAAATCCCCGAAAAAATGAAATAAACGTGGTTTGTGAATCCCAGCGGATACAGACTCCAGGCTGAGTCCTTTGTGGGCATTCCCGCAGTAATAGAAGACAGCGTTCCATTATGAGAGTTAAACCCGGGTGGCAGGAGAGGGAGCCACTGAACATTAGCAGGTTTAGTTCAAACATAGGAGGTTTGTTTAGTCAGTAACACTGTGTTAGATATGGAGGTGAAGTGAACAGTCAGTAGAAATGTTGCCACGCGCTGCAGATGGACAACTTTAATTGGAACAGGAAGAGGCCATTCAGCCCCTCAATCCTGCTCTGCCATTTAATAGATCATGGCTGACTTGTGGCCGAACTTGCAATTTTCAAAGCTCTCCAAACTCATCAATAAACTCCTCTGCAACAGACAAGATCAATATTGAAAAACTAAACATCTGCAAATGCTGGGAAATCAGGAACAAAAACAGACATTGCTGGAAAAAATCAGCAGATCTGTCAGCATCAGTGGAGAGTGAACCTTTGGGTCCAGTGACCAGTCAGGTGACCAGCTGCAGCTGACCATTCTGCCTTTTCTGTCACACTCTCTGGATCAGGTTCTAGTACGATGGGAATGAGATTGTCAAAAACAACTGAGAAAACAGGACGGACTCAATCAGAATAAAACCCATTTTGGTCTTTCAGTTTTAAATCAACTGCAAACATTATTCATTATGATTTCAGAAATAAGATAATAGGCCAGAAACCAACTCTTCATGTCATTTGGTCTGGGAAACTGTTTTACTTCTGACCTGGTCCAGCCGACATGTGAATCCAGACACTGAATAATGGGGTTGACTGTGAACCATCTCCTGGGCAGTTAGAATGGATGACAAATGCTGCCCCAGCAAGTGATGCCGTGATCCCATGAATAAACAAAACAAATCCAATCGCTGTGGTTACTTGTGAACTCGCCGGTGTTATTGGAAGGGGACGAATGGGAAGGTTTATGGGGTAAAGGGAGAACAATGGCATTCGGTGAGGTGATCCTTTGGAGAGCTGATCAGCCAATAAGCTTCCTTTCGTGCAGTAACAATTCTGTGAATGTTTCATTCTGAGCCCTCTAAGGAAATATCAGGGCAGGGTTTGCAAAGAGGTCAGATTGAATGAATGTCTCGGTGAACACAAGTGAGACACAGGTACAGAGAGGTTTTGGGATGGATTAAATTAAATTTTATACATTTGCAGTCATCAATATTACAGCATTTAAAAGTGGGAGTGATCAAGGGAGTGGAATTAGGGCAGCAAATAAATCTTAAACATTTATGCAGCTAAAGGGGATGCTGGATAAGGATACTGTAGATAGTACATATTTTATTCCGGGCACACCAGCCTCGGAGCACATCCTTCCTATATCTGTCCTCTCGAGCTCTTGAAGAGTTTTGTTCATTTGAAGTGTTTCATGTTTAGATACTCCAGAGAAGACAGCTTCAAGCTCCTCAATCTCTCCTGCCAGGGCAATGCTGCTGTTAGAATTCAACCCACTGGTGCATGTTACTGGCTGCTTCATGGACTGGAACTGGCAATTGAGACTG
>NW_025208345.1:0-1157 GCF_004010195.1 Chiloscyllium plagiosum | reverse complement strand
CCCCTCACCCCTAACTCTACTTTGATTTGGTCCCTTCCCACTCTGTCATTTGTAATGGTTTGCTTTGCGCGTAATGGGCTTTGTTTGTAAATATTCAATTAGTTACACGGGTGGTTTCCTGCTGGTGATTATATATTAACAAAAACCCCAAATGGCGTAATGATGAACGTGGGAAGGTTGCTCAGCTGTGTGTGATAACACGTCTGGGTCGGAGAAATGGGGGGGAAAGAACACTTCACAGCTCACAGATGGAGAACTGAAAAGCAGTTAAATCAGACCAATGGTTCAGACAGGGAGGGAATTTGAATAACTGGAAAGTGATGGTGTCCGGGAATAGACAGGATTTTGTTTTACAGGACGTTTGAAAGTTTTAAAACCTGTTATATTCAGATAGTTTCATTTCTTTTCTTTTCTTAATTTTTATTTATTGTGGAAGAAACAGCTACAATATTTTAAAACCAAATTCACAAACCTTGTGTTAAAGACAAATGTTAAATAAAATCCATTAAACCATCCCTCACTGAAAACTGATGTGGAAATCCAATCTCCTGTAGAATCTCTGCCCACTTCTTCCTACCCGGGCTCCATGGCGAAATACATACCTGGGAGATAGCAGCAGGAGGCCATTCGGCCTTTCAATCCTGCTCCACCATTTAATGGGAAACAGCTGACCATCCAGCTCAGTCTCCTGCTCCTGCTGTGTTCCAACCCCTCTTTGATGACTTTATCTCGAAGAACCATTTGTTTTCACTGCCTTTTGTCCCAGTGATGTTGTTGTGTTACTGTGTGGGTGTAGGCAGGGGTAATGTGATGGTGCTGCCTCCTGGAGGATGCACTCAGCGTCCCTCATTATCCTGCAGGAACAGCAACTGGGTTTCAGCAACGAGAGATAGAACCCATTTCCAGGATATGGGCATCACTGGCTCAGCCAGCATTTCTTCCCCGTATCTAGTTTCCCTTGAGAAGATGGTAGTGAGCTGCTGTCTTTTACAATTCACAGTCCATTTGGCGCAGATAGACCGACAATGCTGGGAGGGAGAGTGTTGAGTGTTGCAGGATTTTCGTCCAGCGAGTCTCCACCTTTGGTTCTTCAAATGCTGGTTAACTTCATCACGATCTGCATATGATTCTGAGATTTCAGTCTGCAAATCGTCACC
>NW_025208344.1:3290-14434 GCF_004010195.1 Chiloscyllium plagiosum | reverse complement strand
CAGAAATTCACTGAAGATCCTTAATTTTTTCCAAACCCACAGCCACTACTCTACAGAATGACAAGGGCAACAGCTAAATGGGAATACCACCACTTGCAAATTCTACTCCAAGACTAGCAACACCCTGACTTAGAAATATATCATCGTTCCTTCAGTATTGGGGATCTAAATTCTGGAATTTCTTCCGCATGTCACCGTATGTTCACTTACAATACATGGACTGCAACAATTCAGAAAGTCAGCTGACAAATCGCCTTCTGAAGGGAATATGAAGAGGCAGTAATCATTGGATTTGCCAATGACACTCCCAGGTGCCATCAATGTTTTTTTTTTGCAGAAAGTGTCTGAAATAAGAGTAGAGGACAAAGTATTTATGTTTAAATTAGGATTATGTCCTATATTTGGCAAATTTCCAATAGTCCAGAATTTAATATTCTAAGATGCAGTAGCTTGAAACAACCCCGTAGCTTTACTGGCGATTTCATAGGACATTTAAAGAAACAAGCACAGGTCTGTATGACTGAATGTACAAGATTTATCTCAGACAATGACGGCAATTTTCTTGTCCCAAAGAAAATAAGTGAAATATCGTCAAGACAATTACGTTTTTTTTCAAAAAAGAACTCCGAACGAAGCCACATACAACTTTAAAACACAGACGAATCGAAACAGATTTGTAGAAAGCCAGAAGTGAAAAATAGTGGAATATGCAGCGCGTCCAAAGAAATATCAAAACACGACAAATCGAATGTATGGAGATACATTGCGTTCAGTATAAATTGCATTGCGTCGAAGCCAGTGCTGCATATCCCTGGTGGTCTAGTGGTTAGGATTCGGCGCTTTTACCGCCGCGGCCCGGGTTCGATTCCCGGTCAGGGAAACCTTTTAGAAGAGCTGCCAAGACGTAGTTGTTTCTGAGTCATGTTCGTCCGGCCATGTAAATACTTTTCACATAACTATTCCGGCTTCAATATATTACTGGCTATGAAACCAAATGTTTGATTAAGTCACCAGAAGATCTTTTGCGCATCAGGTCTGCTTGGTGATCCAGCGCTACCTCAATTTTCAGCACTTTTGTCTTCAGCTTCGGCTAAAAAATGTTTATTCGGATGAAAATTTGTAGACTGCGAAAATGTATCAGTGGATAATGATTTCGGGGAGATTGTGGCGTGACGGGTGCGAGAAGGTGATAGTGCATTTAACAACTACAGGTATACACACCTACTTCTCTCCCCACAGAGGTCACCAGAGATGCCCCATATTTCCGCTTTTTGCCGTTTTCTTTCATATTTTCCTTCCTCGAATCTTGAGATTCTTGCCCTCGTTCGGGTCCCTCGTCCTGCCGCCGGAAAACACTAGAACTGCTCGCGTCACAGGTGCTGTCAGACCTGTTGAGTTTTTCCAGCTGTTCTTCGTTTTTAGTTATTGCTGACTTTGCTTTCTCCTTTGAGATACCGAACATTTACTCTGAAAGTCTCCACGAAATTAATTACTCTGTATTACTGAGACAATTCCAAATAGTGCACATCAGGACATAAAGTGCAAGGCTGGTTTCAGAACCTTGCAAATACTTCGTTAATGTGCAAGCCACGTACACCAGTTTCCAAAATATCCACGAGTCTCCCCTCGGCAAACCCAATGCCGGAGTTTCTATTGACGCTATCCATTGGCGGCTTTGGCTATTAACTGAGTGGTTTGTGGTTTGAGCCAACCGAGGGACGCTCGTGCATATTAATTTTTGCACTCTTACTAAAAACATCACCACGAATTATTTTGCACTCAATCTCAAGGAAATTATCCACAAACTTTGTCATCGAAAGAAAACCAGAAAATAATCATTCATCAACTGAGAGGTCAGTTCGAATAATCTTCTTGTACTATACTGTTTTGCATCTGTATTGTAGCAATAATGGAGCAACTTACTACAGATATTACAATCTCTACTGAAAAGATTGGAGACCACAAGCGAGTCAGACAGTTTCCATTGAGAGAAAGAAATTTTTATTTATTTCAAAAATATGCTTTATTCATAAAATACTTTAATGGTCTGTACAGTTGGACATGCCATACATATGTAAACATTCCATTTGTTTGCATACCGAAACAGAGTAATCATTCCTATTTACAGGTCTGTACGATTACATTTTTAGCTGAGGCGTCAGCAGAGCCCAAATGATTGCGTCGGCCCCCTGTTCTTCTTTCGGCAGGCAGATGTCACACGGTGGTCTTTCCCCACCGCGCCTTGGCGGCAGCTGCTCCAAGCTTCAGCGCGTCCCTCAGCACATAGTCCTGGACCTTGGAATGTGGCAGTCTGCAACACTCAGTCGGGGTCAACTCCTTCAGCTTGAAGATCAACAGGTTTCGGATCGCCCAGAGAGCGTCCTTCACCGAGTTGATGATCCTCCAGGCACAGTTGATGTTCGTCTCGGTGTGCGTCCTGGGGAACAGGCCGTAGAGCACGGAGTCCCGCGTCACAGCGCTGCTCGGGACGAACCTCGACAAACACCACTGCATTCCACTTCAGATTTCTTCTGCGTAGGCACAGTCCAGACGGAGGTGTGTGACAGTCTCGTACCCCCGCAGCCGCTTCGAGCGCAGCGTGCGGTGTGGCTGAGAGTCCGGGCGTGCATAAAGGATCTGACAGGCAGAGCCCTTCTCACCACCAGCTAAGCCATGTCTTGGTGCTTGTTGGAAAGTTCTGGCGATGAGGCATTCTGCCAAATGGCTTTGGCAGTCTGATCAGGGAACCGCTCAATAGGATCCGCCCTCTCCTTTTCCCGAAGAGTCTCAAGGACACTACGTACTGACCACTTCCTGATGGACTTGTGGTCAAAGGTATTTTTCATCATAAACTTCTCCACGACGGACAGGTGATACGGAACGGTCCAACTACTCGGAGCGTTCCGCAGCAGCGAGGCCAGGCACATCCTTCACAATACCGGGGACAGGTCGAATCTCAATACGTAGTGGGGATCCACGCACAGCTTGATGCAGCTACACACAAAGGTGGCCATCAGGGTGAGGGTGGCATTGGGTGTATTTTTTCCCCCGTTGCCCAGATCTTTGTACAGCAAGTCCCTTCAGACCCGATCCATCTTTGACCTCCATATAAACTGGAAGATGGTCTGGGTGACTGCAGCAGCACAGGTTCTGGGAATAGGCCAGACCTGTGCCACGTATAATAGCAATGACAGTGCCTCACACCTGATGACCAGGTTTTTCCCGCGATGGAGAGCGACCCATCTGCCCACTTTCTGCCTCACTTTGCTGATACGCTCCTCCCAAGACTTGGCGGACGCCCCAGCCCCCCCGAACCAAATACCCAGCACCTTCAAGTGTTCGGTCCTGACGGTGAAGTGGATCGAGGATTAGTCGGCCCAGTTCCCGAAGAGCATGGCCTCGCTCTTGCTTTGGTTTACCTTGGCCCCCGAGGCCCGTTTGAACTGGTCACGTATGCACATGAGTCTGCGCACGGACAGCGGATCCGAGCAGAAAACGGCGACATCATCCATGTACAGGGAAGCCTTAACCTTCAGGCCCCCGCTGCCAGGAATAGTCACCCCTCTCAGGCTCGCATCCTTCCTGATGGACTCAGTAAATGGCTCTATGCAGCAAACAAACAAGACAGGAGAGAGAGGGCAGCCCTGCCTGACTCCAGATCTGACTGGGAAGCTATCTGATTCCCACCCATTGATTGAGACTGCACTGACAATGTTGGTGTAGAGCAGTCTGATCCAATTGCCGATTCCCTCCCCAAAGCCCATTTTGGAGAGAACATCTATCATATACCTGTGTGATATCCTGTCAAAGGCTTTCTCCTGGTCCAGGCTGATCAGGCAGGCGTCCAACTCTCTGTCCTGCACGTAGGCGATCGTATCCCTGAGGAGTGCGAGACTCTCAGCGATCTTCCTTCCCGGCACAGCACAGGTTTGGTCAGGGTGAATCACCGACTCCAGAGCAGGTCTGACCCGGTTGGTGATTACCTTGAACAGAATTTTGTAATCCGCATTCAACAGTGAGATTGGTCTCCAAGTTTAGAGTTCCTCCCTCTCTCCCTTCCGCTTGTAGATGAGGGTGATGATGCCTTTCCTCATGGATTCACTCATGGTACCTGCCCGAAGCATACTGACATAAACCTCCAGCAGGTCCTGGCCAATCAAGTCCCACAGAACGGAATAGAGCTCAACCGATAAGCCGTCACTTCCGGGAGTTTTATTCTTTTCGATGGACTCGAGGGCCTTGGACAGCTCGTCCAGAGATAGCGGTTGGTCCAGCCTCTCTCGGGTTCTGTCGTCTAAGACCTCCGTGATAGAGGACAGGAATGACTGGGAGTCCGTGCTGTCAGTTGGCTTCGCGTCATACAGACTGGCATAGAAGGATTTACTGATCCTCATGATGTCAGCCTGAGATGACGTTATCAAGCCATCTTCTTCCTTCAGGCTGCTGAGTACAGAGTTCTCTTTGTGCACCTTCTGGAAGAAGAAACGTGAGCACGTCTCGTCCTGCTCCACCGAGTGGACCCTGGACCGGAAGATTATCTTGGAGGCCTCTGAAGCAAAGAGCGAGGCATGCTGGCCCTTCACCTCCTTGAGGTCCTCCGTGACATTCACCCCCATCTTCTGCAGCAGGAGCATATTCTGCATACTTTCCTGGAGCTGGGACAGTTTCCCCCGCCTCTCTGTCGCCTCCTGAACACCTTTGAGGATGAAGAACCTCTTGATGTTCCCTCTTACTGTTTCCCACCAGTCCGCTGGGGACTCAAAGAGGGGCTTCACGGTTCTCCAACCTGCGTAGTCCCTCTTGAGCTCCTCAATGTTTCCCGGGGTCAACAGCTTTATGTTCAGCTTCCACGTTCCCTTACCATCCCGCTGCTCGTCCTGTAGGTGACAGTCGGCCAGCAGGAGACAGTGGTCAGAGAAGGACACCGGCTTGACGTCGGTGGATCTGGCCGAGAGTGTTCGGGACACAAACAGGTAGTGGGCGGGCGCCTCCTCGTCGCCGACGTCATGTACAGGAATGCTCCCCTGAGACTGATTAATGTATACTCCCCAGTGAGTAAGAGTGAAGTTGCCGTCCTGCAGCAGCTTCCACTGTTGCTGGCTACGTCCAGGCCGGTCATTCTGGCCGGAGACTTCAACTGTATCATTGATGCAGATGGACGATCCGGCGGGGAGGGTGGGCGGGGGTGGAACAGTAAACTGGATGCCACGTCCAGAGCCCTGATGGACACGGTAAAAGATGCCAAGCTGCACGACGTCTTCAGCACTCTTGCAGACGGAGAGCAGCGTAGATACACCTGGTCACGGGCAGACGGGTCTATCCCTCATTGTTAGATTACCTGTTTGTGTCCCATTGAGAGAAAGAAAGCTAAACGTTCGATTCTGGATAACTCTTTATCATACCTTGTGAAGCGTGGAACGGGCAGCTTTTATACAGTAAGGGGTGTATTAGAATGCTGAAAGAGAAAGGATTTTGATCGTTCAGATTCAGTGATCGGAATGTGAGAATGACAGAACAATGGTGTGTCGAACTGCCAGACTGGAATTGTCATGCTAAGAGCACTGTATATGCTTTTTGCTTCTTGGCTGCAAAGAGTCACGGAGGCAAACATTTCTGGTTGTCACTCGTGTACATCACTCGTTCTCTGCCAACTGGTAAAATGTGATCTACCATCTAATGTCTCCAATTATTATGCAAATGCTTAAACTTATTGCAATCAGGATTGTAACATTTCCCTGACCTGGAGGAAGGAGCAAAAATGTAACATGTAGTTACTTATCACTTCATCTTGACCTGTAACAGACTCTACCATGATAGACTGAAAACAACAACTGCGAGAGATCACAGCGCTTCAGACAGCATCCACGGAGAGGGAGCAAGCTCACGTTTCAAGTCGAGATGACGCTGATGAAACGTTGCTCTCTCTCTCCATGGATGCTGCCTGACCCACTGTGATTACCAGCATTTGTCGTTTTCATTGCGGATTCAGCATCTGCAGTAATTTGTTTCCGCCATGAGAGACTTTCGTGTGAGTATGAAAGCAATGAAATGTTTACTTGAGTGGCGTATTGTTAATGTCAGTCAAGAAGGTGGTGCTGGAAAAGCAGGGCAGGTCAGGCACCATTCGAGAAACGGGAGAATTGACGTTTTGGGTAAACGCCCTTCATCAGGAATGTGGTCAGGAGCCTCGACAGTGGAGAGGTAAATGGGAGCGGGCTGGGGCTGGGGGGAAGGTAACTGAGAATGTGATGGTAGATGGAGGTATGGGTAATGTTAGTAGGTCAGAGAAGATGCTGGAGCAGGTAGGTGGGAGGGAAGATGGGCAGGTAGGACAGGTCATGAGGGCAGCGAGGAGTTGGAAGGTTGGATCGGGATAATGTTGGGTGTGGGGAAATGAGTAAACTGGTGAAATCCACATTGATGCACTCGGGCATTTTAAGATGAGATCACCTTCAGTATGAAAACAGACCTTTCAGCCCAACAAGTTCACCGACCCTCCAAAGAGGAATCCACCCATTCCTCACCCTCTAATTACCCCTAAGTAATTTGGTAAAACAAGCAGATTAAACATTTTGTGTGTATAACATTCTCTTAGAATGTCGTTTGCTACGTCCACTACACAGGTCACAAACCATTGCATTATCCCAGAGACACACAGCAATAGCTGTTCTGACATCAGGAACGTTATACAGATCAGAATCATAGAAAGTTTATGATACAAGAGTGTGGCCAGTTGAGTGCATCAGCTGAAAAAAAAAGACAACCACCAAATCAATTTTGGAACAACTTTTCCATGGTCAATGAGTTCCCCAGCTTAGACTATACTTGGTACAGTACTGAAAATAACAAATGCTGGAGATCAGATCGGATCAGACTGTTTCCATGGAGAGAGCAAGCTGAAGTTTCGAGTGGCGATGACTCGTCATTAGATTCTTGGGAAAACTCATTAACAAAAGCAGAGGTGAATGTTACTTAAAATAGTCATGGGGATGACGACGCCCTCTCCACCTTTCACACATTCCTTGGCTGAACGTGTTGGGGAGAAAATATAGAGAATCACCAGGAGAACGCAGAAGGTTCTTCAAGAAGTAGGTCTTCTATTTTCAAACAAAAAACCGTGACACTGATAAATCAGATTCTCGAATGCTCCTGAACCTCAGGGTTCGTGGATTTTTATATTTTTTTTTATCATGTTGCTGTTAGTTCGTCAGCATGTCCAATGATATTAATCAAAGTACCTCACTCTAGCTCCATAACAAACTAGTGATGTTAGTTCCCATTACCTCTTTAGTTGTACATTCTACTTAATGTTATTCTATACTTGGTACAGTACTGAAAATAACAAATGCTGGAGATCAGATCGGATCAGACTGTTTCCAGAGAGAGAGCAAGCTGAAGTTTCGAGTGGCGATGACTCGTCATTAGATTCTTGGGAAAACTCATTCACAAAAGCAGAGGTGAATGTTACTTAAAATAGTCATGGGGATGACGACGCCCTCTCCACCTTTCACGCATTCCTTGGCTGAACGTGTTGGGGAGAAAATATAGAGAATCACCAGGAGACGCAGAAGGTTCTTCAAGAAGTAGGTCTTCTATTTTCAAACAATAAACCGTGACACTGATAAATCAGATTCTCGAATGCTCCTGAACCTCAGGGTTCGTGGATTTTTATATTTTTTTTATCATGTTGCTGTTAGCTCGTCAGCATGTCCAACGATATTAATCAAAGTACCTCACTCTAGCTACATAACAAACTAGTGATGTTAGTTCCCATTACCTCTTTAGTTGTACATTCTACTTAATGTTATTCCAATGTCACGGTTAGATGCTTTGTGATAACTCTTGCAACGATGGTCTTTCTTTCCAGACCCTACTTAATATTTTCCTAATGTCATGATTAGATATTTATTATCAGCTCTGCTACAGAGATCGCACATTCCAGACTAACCTGTCATGATAGATATTTAACTATTCCATCTCTTAAAATAGTATCCTATCTTAAGCTGACTCGACTAACTACTAATTCGATATTTTGATGCCATGTCCCAAATATTTATGGTCCCAATCCTGTTATAATAACACTTAATAGAGAAACTTGCTTTATTACTTTTTTTTATCCTTAACCTTACTCTGCTAATTGGTGTAAGAGCGTGTCTGGATATCACACACAACTAAAGACATCGATTGGTTTCACTGCACAGCCGGTGGGATTGAGCCACATCCTCCCAGGAACAGCAATCATTGCAGAACACACATGGTATCATAAATATGTATATAAATGGAAACTGTTCCCTTCGGTGATGTAGCACGAAAGTAAAGATGTAATGAAAGAATAAAAATAAACTCGTGTTAGTGATTTACAAGAAGGAAAAGAAAACATGGGAAAAGCGTTAGGTTTGAGAGGGGGTACGGAACACAGACGAGTGAGGGCGCTACGTTTAGAAGCTTCGAACAGGTTTTACCATCACGTATCTTTATTCTTCCCTTCGTGTGTTCTTTTGTCAGGTGTGGCAGTGTATAATCTATGTCAAAATGAAAATGTGTCAGGACTCTTATTCGAACCACGGTTGCTGCAGACGCAACACAGAGTACGAACCACGACACCATCACGGCGCCACAGAGCAAACATTGCACAGGCTTTTTCGTAGGGTTCACTTATCAAACACACCGGCTGGTATTAATATAAGAACAACTATACAACTCATTGTGAACTGGGTGGTGTGTCAGCAGATAAGAGGAATCATAGAGCCACAGAGATCAGGGAAGTGAAGAAGGCTTTTGGCACACTGACCTTTATCACCCAGCCCATTGAGTGTAGACATTGGGAAGGTATATTGCAGATGTCCAGAATGTTGGCGAGGCCGTAGTTGGAGTATTGTGATCAATTTTCGTCACTTGGTTACTGGAAGGATATTGGAATACCAAAGACATAGGATTCGAAGCAAGCCCATTCGTCCGATCAAGAACACTCTGCCATTTAGTCATGGCTGATGGGCGTTTCAATCTCACATATCCGCACTCTCCCTGTAGCCCTTAATTCCTTGCGAGATCAAGAATTTATCAATCTCTGCCTTGAAGACACCCAAAGTCCCGACCTCCACCATGCTCCGTGACAAAGAGTTCCGCAGGCCCACCACTCTCTGGCTGAATAAACGTCTCCTCATTTTCATTCTAAATTGACACCCTCTAATTTTAAGGCTGTTCCCACGGCTCCTAGTCTCCCTGTCTAATGGAAACAACTTCCCAGCATCCACCCTTTCTAAGCCATGCATTATCTTCTAAGTTTCTTTGATTTCCCCTTCACCTTCTCAACTCTAACGAATATCATTCTTCGATCCTCAGCCGATCATCATATGTTACGCCTATCATTCTAGAGATCGTCCACATAAATCTGCACTGGACATGCTCCAGTGTCAGTAACTCCTTCCTGAGGTGTGTGGCCAAAAATTGGACACAGTATTCTAAATGGGACCTGACTATGGCTTTATAAAGTCTCAGAAGCACGTCACTGCTTTTACATTTGTAAACTGGAAAGACTGCAGAAGAAATTTACAAATCTGTTGTCTGGACTCAGTGGTCTGAGTTATAGGGAGGGGTTGGACGAACAAGGATTTTGTTTTCTTCAGAGCATAGGAGACTGAAGGGGCATCTTGTAGAGGTGGAGAAGACCATGAGAGGCATGACTCGGGTGAATGCACTCAGGGTTGGGTAATTGAGTACTAGGGGGAATTAGTTTAAGGTTCAAGAGGGTGGTAGGCACATGGAATAAGCTGACAGCGGAAGTGGTTGAGGCGAGTGCATTAACATTTTGACAAATGCATGGATAGGAAATGTTTATAAGGTGTGTGCTAAGTGCAGGGAAATGGGGTTAGAGTGGATGTATACTTTGGTCGGCAAGGACCAGTTTGGGCCAAAGGAACTGCCTCCATGTTGTTGGACTCTATGACCCTATCGACAGCACAAACAAAAAAGAAAAATCTTTACCCCATTCACTCAGCTGCAGGTCAACATCCATCCAACTATTCTGATCCTTTTTCCAGTATTTGAGCAATAGCCGGTATGGCTTGTCATTTAAATTGTATATCCAAATCTGTCATAAATGTCATGAGATGTGTGCCTTTACATACCCTTACAGAGAGTGAGTTCCTGCTTTCAACCACTTTGAGGGTAAAAAACGTTTTCCTTACCTCTTACATCTCCTCGCAACCTCTTGGCACTTTCTTTAAATCTATACACCGACGCTGGGGTGGTGGGTGGTGTAAAAGACTTTTCTTGTCTACCCTGTGTATACCCCACATAAGTTTATACATACCAGTTATCTTCCTCATCATCTCCAGCCATCCAAGGAAAACTCTACTCTCTTCACAAATAAACCAACCCACCCCAGACAATACCCTGCAAAATCTCCTGAAGGAATGAATGATTTATTTATTGGCACAAGTGAAAAGTGAAATGGGTTGCCGTGCTCCAGCACCATTTTGGATTACGGAAGATAATCTGGGGACAACATGACTGCTACCATTGCACATGAGGAAGACCACATTGGGGCTACCATGGCACTGCTGATACAACCAGTGCTCCTGCCAATCTCTCAGGAGCTTTATGCACTGTCACTGCTGAAGACCACCGACCTGCTTCTGAAGGCAACTGCCTTCGTTGCTGTTAGCAGAGGCTGCCTTGCCATCGCTACTATCTTGAAAGCCGGTGCCACTGCCACTGCCTCGAGCGCTACATTGGTGAGCCCACCAGCACTGATATCCTTATGTTCGAGTGCCATCTTTCGCCACTGAGGCCACATTCACTGCCATCGCAAACTCTTTGAGGGCCGACTCACTCACAGGAGTCACTTGCTGCACATGCCAGGAGACCATGCTCACGCTTGCCCTGTCAACAATGATGAAAAGTCTTTAAAGGAGCAAAAGGAAGAAAACATCAGAGCAAAAGAAAAGAGCAAAAATAAAATGTAAAAGAGAAAGGAGAAACAATTAGTGCCATTAATCAAGAAGGGCTGCAAAGGGAAACCTGGGAACTGTAGACCATTCAGCCTAACTTGGTAGGAAAATTACTTGAATAGGTTTTGAGAGATAAGATATGCATGCATTTAAAAAAGACAGGGTTTGATTAGGAACAGTCAGCATGGCTTC
>NW_025208344.1:0-2345 GCF_004010195.1 Chiloscyllium plagiosum | reverse complement strand
GGAAAACATCCCCAGCCTGTTCAACCTCTCCCTATCGCTCAAATCCTCCAACCCTGGAAACATCTTTGTAAATCTTTTCTGAACCCTTTCAAGTTTCATAACATCTTTCCAGTAGGATGGAGACCAGAATTGCATGCAATATTCCAACAGTGGCCTAACCAATGTCCTGTACAGCCGCAACATGACCTCCCAACTCCTGTACTCAATACTCTGACCAATAAAGGAAAGCGTACCAAACGCCTTCTTAACTATCCTACCTAATTGTGACTCGACTTTCCAGGAGTTATGAACCTGTACTCCAAGGTTTCTTTGTTCAGCAACACTCCCTCAGTGTCCGGCTCATATTTGCTTTCCAAACATGTAGCACCTCGCATTTATCTGAATTAAACTCCATCTGCCACTTCTCAGCCCAGTGGCCCATCTGGTCCAGATCCTGTTGCAATCTGAGGTAATCCTCTTCGCTGTCCACTGAACCTCCAATTTGGGTGTCATCTGCAAACTTAATTACTGTACCTCTGATGCTCGCATCCAAATTATTTATATAAATGACAAAAAGTAGAGGACCGTGCACCGATCCTTGTGGCAATCCACTGATCACAGTCATTCAGTCTGAAAATCAACCGTCGACCACCACCCTCTGTCTTCGACCTTTGAGCCAGTTTTGTATCCAAATGGCTATATTCCGTGAGATCGAACTTTGCTAATCTTCCATGGGAAACCTTGTTGAACGCCTTACTGAAGTCCATATAGATTACATCTACAGCTCTGCCCTCATCAATCTTCTTTGTTACTTCTTCAAAAAACTCAGTCAAGTTTGTGAGACATGATTCTCCACGCACAAAGCCATATTGACTGTCTCTGTTCAGTCCTCGCCCTTCCAAATACAAGTACATTCTGTCCGTTCGGCTTCCATCCAACAACTTACCCACCACTGAGGTCAGGTTCACCGGCCTATAGTTTCCTGGCTTGTCTTTACCGCCATTCTTAAACAGTGGCAGCACGCCAGCCAGACTCCAGCCTTCCGTCACCGCACCTGTGACTATCGATGATACAAATATCTCAGCAAGAGGCCAAGCAATCACTTCTCTGGCTTCCCACATAGTTCTCGGATCCATCTAATAATGTCCTGTTGATTTATCCATCTTTGAACGTTTCAAGACATCCAGCACTTCGTCCTCTGTAATGTGGACATTTTGCAGGATGTCACCATCAACTTCCCTACAGTCAATATCTGTCGGTATATCCACATATTGAATCAGAAAATTGTCTTGTACACACTTAAGAAATTCCTCTCCATCTAAACCTTTAACACTATGGCAGTCCCAGTTGATGTTTGGATAGTTAAAATCCCTAACATAACTACCCTATTATTCTTACAGATAGCTGAGATCTCCTGACAAGTTTGTTTCTCAGTTTCCCTCTGACTTTTGGGGGGGTCTATAATACAATCCCAATAAGGTGATCATCCCTTTCGTATTTCTAAGTTCCACACAAATAGCTTCCCTGGATGAATTTCCGGTAATATCCTCCCTCAGCACAGTTGTAATGCTATCCCTTATCAAAAATGCCACACCCCTCCTCTCTTGCCTCCCTTTCTATCCTTCCTTAATATTTCAGGGATTTTTATACTGGAACATTAATCTGCCAGTCCTGCTCATACCTGAACCATGTTTCTGTGATTGCTATGATTTCCCAGTCCCATGTTTCTAACCATGCCCTTAGTTCATCTGCCTTCCCTGTTAGGCCCCTTGCATTGAAATAAATGCAGTTTAATTTATTAGTCCGACCTTGTCCCTGCCTGCCCTGACTGTTTGACTCACTTCTGTTCTCAACTGTACAATTCTCAGATTGATCTCTTTCCTTACTATCTCCCTGGGTGCCACCCCAACTCCCCCCCTCCACCTTACTCGTTTTGAACCCTCTCAAGCAGTTATCGCAAATTCCCCTGCCAGTATATCAGTCCATTTCCAATTCAAGTGCCATCCGTCCTTGGAAAGATCACTTGCACCCTAAAAGACATTCCAATGATGCAAAAGTGTGAATCCTTCTCCCATACACCAGTTCCTCAGCCATGCATTCATTTGCTCTGTCCTCCTAATCCTGCCGTCACCAGCTCATAGCACTGGGAGTAATCCAGATATTACTACCCTTGAGGACCTCCTTTTTAAATTTCTGCCTAACTCTCTGTAATCTCCGTTCATAATAGCAAACTTTTCCTTCCTATATCGTTGGTTCCAATGGAGACAATGACCTCTTGCTGGCCCCTCTCACCCGTGAGAACATTCTCCATCCTCTCTGAGACATCCTTGATGCTGGCACCAGGGAAACAACACACCATTCTGCTT
>NW_025208343.1:1677-14434 GCF_004010195.1 Chiloscyllium plagiosum | reverse complement strand
TAGATAGAAGGAACAGGCACGCTCACAGCTGGGAATATCTATATTCAAACTTGTGGTTAGAACAGTCTCCCTCCCAATAGGAGAGGGAATCACACCAGCCTCCTGGGGACTGTATACAGACACTCAACCTGAATGGGGATCAGTCCCACTCACAGCTGGGGACAATAAAGAGACAGTTAAACCTACGATGGGAGCAGTCAGCCTCACAGGAGGGTTGTGCTCACACCTACAACGAGTGCAGGCACACTGAAACTGGGGACTGTGCTCACCCTCAATCCTGTAAAAGTATGTTTCACACTCACAATCGGGGACTGTATTTTCACACTCAACCTTGGAGCGGGAACAGTCACTCTCCTAACTGCGGACTCTATATTGGTGCACAGTTGAGGAGCAGGGAAACACACACTCAGTAATGGAGAGGGAAGAGTCACACTCACATCCGGGATGCGTAAACTGAAATTCAGACTTGACGTGGGATCAGTCACACTCACCACTGGGGACTGTATATAGATGCTCAAACCTGGCACCAGGCACATTCACAACTGGAGACAACAGAGAGACATTCAAACCTACAATGGGATCAGGCAGACTTATAATGGGAGGATGTGTAAGGACACACAAACCTGTAGATGGAACAGGCACACTCCAATCTGGGGACTGCATATTGACGGTTAAAGCTAAGCGGGCAACGAGCGCCCTCAAAACTCAGGACTGGATATTGCACTGAAACGTGGAGGTCAACAGGCACACAGACAACTCTGTCCTGTCCACTGACAGTCAAACTTGTCGAGGGAACTGAAACACTCACACCTCAGGTCTGTAGATTGTCATTCAATCCTGCAGTGATTACAGTCACACTCACAAATGGGGACTGTGTACTGACACTCAAACCTATCGACTCAGAACAGACACACTCAAAACTGGGGACTGTATATTGACAATTAAACATAGAGACGCAACAGGCGTACTCAGAACGAGGGACTGTATAAAACCACTCACACCTGGGGAGGGGACAGGCACTGTCACAAGTTGGGACTTGATATGGACACTTAAACCTGGAGAAGCACAGGCACTCTCTCAGCTGGGGACTGTAGCTTGTCATTCGAACCTACAGGCGCACTGACACCTGGGAACTGTTCACTGACAGTTAAACACAAAGATTTGAGACACACACAGACAAATGGGGATTGAATGTTGACATTTAAACCATTTAAGGGAACAACTGGGGACTGTATATAGGCACTGAAACCTGGGAGAGGGAACAGGTACAGTCACAACTGGGGACTGTGTGTTGACACTCAGACCTGGGGAGAGCAGACATTCAAACCTACAGTGGGAACAGTCACACTCACAACTGGGGACTGTTTATCGTCACTCACGTTTGGAGAGGGAACAGGCACACAACCATCTCGGGACAGCAGAGGGAACAAAGCCTGTCGGGTCTAGGGACTGCTCGGTCACTCACACTTCGAAAGGGAAGAGTCACACTCACAAATGGGGACTGTACGTTGACACACAAACCTGGAATTGGCGCGAGCCCTGTGACAATTGGGTCGCTACAGGGGCACGTCATTCTTGCAGCCAAGCGGGGAAGTCTTTCGGGGACCTGTCCATCGCTTGGGGTGGCACACTCACAAGCAGTTGACCAAACTCTGAAAAGGCAGTTGGGTCACTCAGGAGGTGGGTGGGGGTACACTTACCTGGGGAGGGGGGGTTAAATGACCAATTCACAGCAGTGGAACAAAGACACACTCAACCCTGAAGCTTGGACTACCGCAGAACTGGACCACACCCGCAATCCCTCAAGCTCAGCAACTACACGCATTCCAGGGAAGGGCAGTGCAAGCTCAGGGAACAGTGCAGCGACCCCCAAATCTAGGAACGCTCGCGGGTGCGCAGGAGACGCTCATACGAGGAGGGCGAACTGACAACACTCCAAATGGACGCACGTTTCTGGATGGGAGCAGAGACTCTGACACCACCGACGCTGGGAGGCCCACAAAGAGGAAGTCGAAGTTGTCACCTTCCAAGGGTTCCGTTCGGCCACATTTGGAATACGGCTTACAGTTCCGGTCGTCACCTTACCCAAAGGGATGTGTACGTTTTGGAGAGGGAGCATCGGGGGGGTGGGGGGTTCACCCAGGATGTTGCCTGCTGTGGAGGGTGCTAGCTATGAGGAGAGGTTGAGTAGGTTAGGACTATTTTCATTTGTTCAAAGTCAAAGCACACACTTGGCCTTAGAACGGACCGATAATCTCACAGCTGGAAGGGGAGGGGGGTGGTGTAAGGAAATCTCACACACCAATCTGCTCAGAAGCCAAGCCAACGCGCACAGAGTTTGACCAAGATAAAGACTCTCCCATCAGGGGGGGGGAGAGGGGGTGACTGAATTAAGCCGTACATGATGACTGTTCAGAGGAGGGGGGCCTGGATTCCAGAATTTCGGAGTCTGCCTTCCGAAAGAGAGATGGAGCATTCCAGGTCTCTGGAAATTCCAGGATCAGGGTCCTGGTGTTTCAAATGCATATCAATGTAGTCTTGGTCAACAAAGCTTTGATTTGTTTGCATCGAGTGAAACTCTGATGTTAGCTCCTTCCTTTGATAGGTGACTGCACCGTGCCCGACTGTGCTTGTGACTGCACACACATGAAGGGTTTTTTTCATGAATAAAGTGGAGTTTTGAAATGAAAGAACGAGGCAGCTTATTGAAAATGACTTGCCTCATACGGGGCGTGAGTCTCTGGAACCGACTGGGGTCGCTGAGTCATCTTGAAGAGAAGGGCTGGAATGAGTAATGGGTTGGAGGGTGATGGGGAGTAAGGCAGGAAAGTGGAGCTGAGGCAGGGATAAGGTCAGCCATTGAATGGAGAGCAAGCTCAAGGGGTTGAATAGCCTCCTCCTGTTCCTAGCTCTGATGGTCATGTGTACACAATAGGGCTGGAGATTATTCTGGACTCAGTGGGGGGGTCAGATGGACGGAGAGATGGAAAAATACACACACACACACGTACACACATGTACACACATGCACACACACATGTACACAAACCTACAGACACACGTACACAGACACAGACACACATGCACAATCACATGAGGGCAGCACGGTGGCACAGTGGTTAGCACTGTTGTCTCACATGAGGGCAGCACGGTGGCACAGTGGTTAGCACTGTTGTCTCACATGAGGGCAGCACGGTGGCACAGTGGTTAGCACTGCTGTCTCACATGAGGGCAGCACGGTGGCACAGTGGTTAGCACTGTTGTCTCACATGAGGGCAGCACGGTGGCACAGTGGTTAGCACTGTTGTCTCACATGAGGGCAGCACGGTGGCACAGTGGTTAGCACTGTTGTCTCACATGAGGGCAGCACGGTGGCACAGTGGTTAGCACTGTTGTCTCACATGAGGGCAGCACGGTGGCACAGTGGTTAGCACTGTTGTCTCACATGAGGGCAGCACGGTGGCACAGTGGTTAGCACTGTTGTCTCACATGAGGGCAGCACGGTGGCACAGTGGTTAGCACTGCTGTCTCACATGAGGGCAGCACGGTGGCACAGTGGTTAGCACTGTTGTCTCACATGAGGGCAGCACGGTGGCACAGTGGTTAGCACTGTTGTCTCACATGAGGGCAGCACGGTGGCACAGTGGTTAGCACTGTTGTCTCACATGAGGGCAGCACGGTGGCACAGTGGTTAGCACTGTTGTCTCACATGAGGGCAGCACGGTGGCACAGTGGTTAGCACTGTTGTCTCACATGAGGGCAGCACGGTGGCACAGTGGTTAGCACTGTTGTCTCACATGAGGGCAGCACGGTGGCACAGTGGTTAGCACTGCTGTCTCACATGAGGGCAGCACGGTGGCACAGTGGTTAGCACTGTTGTCTCACATGAGGGCAGCACGGTGGCACAGTGGTTAGCACTGTTGTCTCACATGAGGGCAGCACGGTGGCACAGTGGTTAGCACTGTTGTCTCACATGAGGGCAGCACGGTGGCACAGTGGTTAGCACTGTTGTCTCACATGAGGGCAGCACGGTGGCACAGTGGTTAGCACTGCTGTCTCACATGAGGGCAGCACGGTGGCACAGTGGTTAGCACTGCTGTCTCACATGAGGGCAGCACGGTGGCACAGTGGTTAGCACTGCTGTCTCACATGAGGGCAGTACGGTGGCACAGTGGTTAGCACTGCTGCCTCACATGAGGGCAGCACGGTGGCACAGTGGTTAGCACTGCTGCCTCACAGCGCCAGAGACCCAGGTTCAATTCCCGCCTCAGGCAACTCGCTGTGTGTAGTTTGCACATTCTCCCCGTGTCTGCGTGGGTTTCCTCCGGGTACTCCGGTTTCGTCCCACAGTCCAAAAATGCGCAGCTTAGGTGAATTGGCCATGCTAAATTGCCCGTGCTGTTAGGGGCAGGGGTAAATGTAGGGGAATGGGTCTGGGTGGGTTGCGCTTCGGAAGGTCAGTGTGGACTTGTTGGGCCAAAGGGCCTGTTTCCACACTGTAAGTAATCTAATCTAATCTAATATCTCAGAGTTACCGCAGGATATCCACATTATTAATATTCCAGAGTGATCCCAGGACATATACACCATTAATATTCCATAGATACCGCAGGATAGAAACACCAACAATATTCCAGTGTAATCCCAAGATAAATACTCCCAATTAATATTCCAAACATATCCCAGGATATATACACCAATAATATGCCAGAGGTATTCCAGAATCTATTTACCATTACCATTCCAGAAATTCCCCAGACATATACACTATTAATATTCCTGATTGATCCCAGGATATATGAACCATTAATATACCAGAGGTACACCAGGACACATACATCATTAATATCCCAGAGTATTCCAGGATATACCCCATTAATATTCCAGAGATATTCCAGGCCACACACACTTAATATTTGTGTGATCCCAGAACATATGCAACATTAATATTCCTTCGATATCTGTGATATACGCATCATTATTATTCTGGAGTGATCCCGGGATATAAACACCATTAATCTCCAGAGATATCCCAGGATGTACACAACATTAATCAACCAGAGTATCCCAGGATATATACAGCATTAATCATCCAGAGATATCCCAGGATGTATACACCATTAATCCTCCAGAGATATCCCAGGATATATACACCATTAATCCTCAAGAGATATCCCAGGATGTTTACACCATTAATCCTCCAGAGATACCCCAGGGTATATACACCAATAATCATGCAGAAATATCCCAGGATATATACACCATTAATCCTCCAGAGATATCCCAGGATATATACACCATTAAACATGCAGAGTATCCCAGGATATATGCACCATTAATCATGCAGAAATATCCCAGGATATATACACCATTAATCATCCAGAGATATCCCAGGATATATACACCAATAATTATCCAGATATATCCCAGGATATATACACCATTAATCATGCAGAGATATCCTAGGATATATACACCATTAATCATCCAGAGATATCCCAGGATATATACACCATTAAACATGCAGAAATATCCCAGGATATATACACCATTAATCATCCAGAGATATCCCAGGATATATACACCAATAATTATCCAGAGATATCCCAATATATATACACCATTAATCATGCAGAGATATCCCAGGATATATACACCATTAATCCTCCAGAGATATCCCAGGATATATACACCATTAATCCTCCAGAGATATTCCAGAATGATCCCAGGACATATACACCATTAAAATTTCAGAGATTTCCAAGGATAGGAATACCATTAATATTCCAAATATTCCAGGATAAATACTCCTAATCCCAGGACGCACACACCATTAATATTCTAATGTGATCCCAGAGCATATATAACAATAACATCCCTAAAATATATATCACCATATGAGAAATATTACATGATATTTAGACCATTACTGGCATGGAGTGATCCCGGGATCATTACATGATTAATATTTCAGAAAGTCGCCGTGATATATACACCATTAATCATCCAGAAGGTCCCAGGATATATAAACCATAAATCCTCCAAGAGATATCCCAGGATATATACACCATTAATCCTCCAGAAATATCCCAGGATATATACGACATTAATTCTCGAGAGATATCCGAGGATAAATACACCATTAATCCAACAAGAGATAAACCAGGATATATACACCATTAAACATGCAGAGTATCCCAGGATATATACACCATTAATCCTCCAGAGATATCCCAGGATATATACACCATTAATCATCCAGATATATCCCAGGATATATACACCATTAACCATCCAGAGATATCCCAGGATATATAAACCGTTAATCATCCAGAGATATCCCAGGATACATACACCATGAATCAGGCAGAATATCCCAGGATATATACAACATTAATCCTTGAGAGATATCCCAGGATATATACACCATGAATCATTCAGAGTATCCCAGGATATATACACCATTAATCCTCCAGAGAAATCCCAGGATATATACACCATTAATCATCCGAAGATATCCGAGGATACTTACACCATTAATTCTCCACAGATATCCCAGGATATATGCACCATTAATCATCGAGAGATATCCAAGGATATATACACAATTAATCAACCAAGATATCCCAGGATATATACACCAATAATAATCGATAGATATCCAAGGATATATACACCATTAATCCTCGAGAGATATCCCAGGATATATACACCATTAATCATCCAGAGATACCCCAGGATATATAAACCATTAATCCTCCAGAGATATCCCAAGATATATACACCATTAATCACGCAGAGATATACCAGGATATATAAACCATTAATCCTCCAGAGATATCCCAGGATATATACACCATTAATCATGCAGAGATATCCCAGGATATATAAACCATTAATCCTCCAGAGATATCCCAAGATATATACACCATTAATCATCCAGAGATATCCAAGGATATATATGCCATTAATCCTCCAGAGAACCCAGGATATATACACCATTAATCCTCCAGAGTTATCCCAGGATATAGACACCATTGATCGTCCAGAGATATCCCAGAATATATATACCATTAATTATCCAGCGATACACCAGGATATATATACACCATTAATCCTACAGAGTATCGCAGGATATATACACCATCATTAATCCTCGAAAGTATCCCAGGATATATACACCTTTAATCATGCAGAGATATCCCAGGATATATACAATTCATCCTCCAGAGATATCCCAGATTATATACATCATTAATCATGCAGTGTATCCCAAGATATATACACCATTAATCCTCCAGAGATATATCAGGATATATTCACCATTAATCAAGCAGAGATATCCCAGGATATATACACCATTAACCATGCAGAGATATGCCAGGATATATACAGCATTAATCATCCAGAGATATCCCAGGATATATACCCATTAATTATCCAGAGATAAGCCAGGATATATACAGCATTAATCATCCAGAGATATACCAGGATATATACCCATTAATCATCCAGAGATATCCCAGGATATATACAGCATTAATCATACAGAGTATCCCTGGATATATACATCATTAATCCTCCAGAGATAGCCCAGGATATATACACCATTAATCATCCAGAGATATCCCAGGATATATGCACCATTAAACTTCCAGAGATATCCCAGGATATATACATCAATAATCATGCAGAGATATCTCTGTATATATACGTCATTCATCATCCAGAGTATCCTGGGATATATATACCATTAATCATCCAGCGATATCCCAGGATATATACACCATTAATCCTCCAGAGAAATCCCAGGATATATACACCATTAATCCTCACGATATATCCCAGGATATATACACCATTAATCATCCAGAGATTTCCCAGGATATATACACCATTAATCATCCAGAGATATCCCAGGATGTATAAACTATTAATCCTCCAGAGTAAACAAGGAAATATACACCATTAATCATGCAGAGATATCTCAGGTTAAAGACACCATTAATCCTCCAGAGTTATCCCAGGATATAAACACCATTGATCGTGCAGAGATATCCCAGAATATATATACCATTAATTATCCAGCGATACACCTGGATATATATACAGCATTAATCCTACAGAGTATCCCAGGATATATACATCATTAATCCTCCAGAGATACTCCAGATATATACACCATTATTCCTCGAGAGATATTCCCAGATATATACACCATTAATCCTCCAGAGATATCCCAGGATATATGCATCATTAATCCTCCAGAGATACTCCGGATATATACACCATTAATCATGTAGAGATATCCCAGGATATATATACCATTAATCATCCAGCGATATCCCAGAGATATATACACCATTAATCCTCCAGAGATATCCCAGGATATTTTTAGATTAGATTACTTGCAGTATGGAAACAGGCCCTTCGGCCCAACAAGTCCACACTGACCCGCCGAAGCGCAACCCACCCATACCCCTACATTTACCCCTTCTTACTTAACACTATGGGCAATTTAGCATGGCCAATTCACCTGAAACGCACATCTTTTGTGACTGTAGGAGGAAACCGGAGCACCCGGAGGAAACCCACGCAGACACGGGGAGAATGTGCAAACTCCACACAGTCAGTCGCCTGAGTCGGGAATTGAACCCGGGTCTCTGGCGCTGTGAGGCAGCAGTGCTAACCACTGTGCCACCGTGCCGCCCACCATTATTTCTCCAGAGCAATCCCAGGATGTATAAACCATTAATTATGCAGAGATTTCCCCGGATATATACATTATTAATCCTCCAGAGAGATCCCAGGATATATACACCATTAATTATGCAGAGTATCCCAGGATATATAGATCATTAATCATCCAGAGATATCCCAAGATATATACACCATGAATCACCCAGAGATATCCCAGGATATATACACCTTTAATCATCCAGAGATATCCCAGGATATATACACCAATCACCCAGAGATATCCCAGGATATATACACCTTTAATCCTCCAGAGATATCCCAGAATATATACAATTAATCCTCCAGAGATATTCCAGGATATATACACCATTAATCATGCAGAGATATCCCAGAGTATATACACCATTAATCATCCAGAGATATCCCAGGATATATACACCATTAATCATCCAGAGATATACCAGGATATATACACCATTAATCACGCAGAGTATTCCCAGGATATATTCACCATGAATCCTCCAGAGATAGGCCAGAATATATACATCATCAATCACTCAGAGATATCCCAGGATATATGCACCTTTAATCCTCCAGAGATATCCCAGGATATATACACCATTAATAATGCAGAGTTATCCCAGGATATATACACCATTAATCATCCAGAGATATCTCTGGATATATACCCCATTAATCCTACAGAGTATCCCAGGATTTATGCACCATTAATCCTCCAGAGATATCCCAGGATGTATACACCATTAATCATGCAGGGATATATGCACCATTATTTCTCCAGAAATATTCCAGAATGTATTCACCTTTAATCCTCCAGAGTAACCCAGGATATATACACCATTAATCATCCAGAGTATTCCAGGATATAGGCACTATTAATCCTCCAGAGATATGCCAGGATATATACACCTTTAATCCTCCAGAGATATCCCAGAATATATACAATTAATCCTCCAGAGATATTCCAGGATATATACACCATTAATCATGCAGAGATATCCCAGGGTATATATACCATTAATCATCCAGAGATATCCCAGGATATATACACCATTAATCACGCAGAGATATCCCAGGATATATATACCATTAATCATGCAGAGATATCCCAGGATATACGCACCATTAATCGTCCAGAGATATCCTAGCATACATACATCAATAATCCTCCAGAGATATCCCTGGATATATACACCATTAATCAAGCAGAGATATCTCGGGATATAGAAACTATTAATCCTCCAGAAATATCCCAGGATATATACACCATTAATCATCCAGAGATATCCCAGGATATATACACCATTAATCATCCAGAGATATACCAGGATATATACACCATTAATCACGCAGAATATTCCCAGGATATATTCACCATGAATCCTCCAGAGATATCCCAGAATATATACACCATTAATTATGCAGAGTTATCCCAGGATATATACACCATTAATCATCCAGAGATATCCCTGGATATATACCCCATTAATCCTACAGAGTATCCCAGGATTTATGCACCATTAATCCTCCAGAGATATCCCAGGATGTATACACCATTAATCATGCAGGGATATATACACCATTATTTCTCCAGAAATATTCCAGGATGTATTCACCTTTAATCATCCAGAGTATCCCAGGATATATACACCATTAATCATCCAGAGTATTCCAGGATATCGGCACTATTAATCCTCCAGAGATATCCCAGTATATATATACCATTAATCATGCAGAGATATCCCAGGATATATACAATTAATCCTCCAGAGATATCGCAGGATATATACACCATTAATCCTCTAGAGATATCCCAGATTATATGCACCATTAATCATGCAGTGTATCCCAGGATATATACACCATTAATCATCCAGAGATATCCCAGGATATATACACCATTAATCGTGCAGCGAAATCCCAGGATATACGTACCATTAATCCTCCAGAGATATCCCAGGATATATTCACCATTAATCAAGCAGAGATATCCCAGGATACATACACAAGTAATCCTCCAGTGTATCACAGGATTTATACAGCATTAATCCTCCAATGAATCCCAGGATATATACACCATTAATCATGCAGAGATATCCCAGGATATATACACCATTAACCATCCAAATATATCCAAGGAAATCTTACCCCATTAATCATACACAGATATTCCCGGATATATACACACCTCATCATCCAGAGATATCCCTGGATATATACACCATTAATCCTGCAAAGATATCCCAGGGTATATACACCATTAATCAAGCAGAGATATCCCAGGATATATACACCATTAATCATGCAGGGATATACCAAGGTATATACACCATTATTTCTCCAGAGATATCCCAGGATGTATTCACATTTAATCCTCCAGAGATATCCCAGGATATATACACCATTAATCCTCCTCCAGAGATATCCCAGGATATATACACCATTAATCCTCCAGAGATATCCCAGGATATATACATCATTAATCATCCAGCGATATCCCAGGATATATACACCATTAATCATCCAGCGATATCCCAGGATATATACACCATTAATCACGCAGGGATATACCAAGATATATACACCATTATTTCTCCAGAGATATCCCAGGATATATACACCATTAATCCTCCAGAGTATCCCAGGTTATATACACCATTAATCCTCCAGAGATATCCCAGGATATAATCACCATTAATCTTCCAGAGATATCCCAGGATATAATCACCATTAATCCTGCAAAGATATCCCAGGATATATACACCATTAATCAAGCAGAGATATCCCAGGATATATACACCATCAATCATGCAGGGATATACCAAGGTATATATACCATTATTTCTCCAGAGATATCCCAGGATGTATTCACCTTTAATCCTCCAGAGATATCCCAGGATATATACACCATTAATCATCCAGAGATATCCCAGGATATATACACCATTAATCATCCAGAGAAATCCCAGGATATATACAGCATTAATCATCCAGAGATATCCCAGGATATATACACCATTAACCATCCAAATATATCCCAGGAAATCTTACCCCATTAATCATCCACAGATATTCCCGGATATATACACACCTAATCAGCCAGAGTATCCCAGGACATATACACCATTAATCCTGCAAAGATATCCCAGGATATATACACCGTTAATCATCCAGAGTTATCCCAGGATATATACACTATTAATCCTCCAGAGATATCCCAGGATATATATACCATTAATCCTCGAAAGATATCCCAGGATATATACACCATTAATCCTTCAGAGATATCCCAGGATACATACACCATTAATCCTCCAGAGTATCCGAGGATATATACACCATTAATCACTCGGACTATCCCAGCATGTATACACCATTAATCCTCCAGAGTATCCAAGGATTTATACACCATTAATCCTCCAGTGTATTCCAGGATATGTACACCATTAATCATCCAGAGATATCCCAGGATATATACACCATTAATCATGCAGAGATATCCCAGGATATATACACCATTAATCATGCAGAGATATCCCAAGATATGTACACTATTAATTCTCCAGAGATATCCCAGGGTATATACACCATTAATCCTCCGGAGATACCCCAGGATATATACACCATTAATCATGCAGATATATCCCAGGATATGTACACTATTAATTCTCCAGAGATATCCCAGGGTATATACACCATTAATCCTCCGGAGATACCCCAGGATATATACATCATTAATCCTCCAGCGATATCCCAGGATATGTACACCATTAATCACCTGGACTATCCCAGGATATATAAACCGTTAGGAGAAAGTGAGGAATGCAGATGCTGGAGTTCAGAGCAGAAAATGTGTTGCTGGAAAAGCACAGCAGGTCAGGCAGCATTTCAGGAACAGGAGAATCGATGGTCCGGGCATAAGCCCTTCTTCAGGAATGAGGAGGGTGTGCCAAGCAGGCTAAGATAAAAGGTATGGAGGAGAGACTTGGGGGAGGGGCGTTGGGAATGCGATAGGTGGAAGGAGGTTAAGGTGAGG
>NW_025208343.1:0-1178 GCF_004010195.1 Chiloscyllium plagiosum | reverse complement strand
GTGGAGGACCGGGAAGTGGAGGAGATGCGGTGGAGGGCATCGTCGATCACGTCTGGGGGGAAATTGCGGTCTTTGACGAAGGAGGCCATCTGGGTTGTACGGTATTGGAACTGGTCCTCTTGGGAGCAGATGGGGCGGAGACAAAGGAATTGGGAATATGGGATGGCATTTCTACAGGGGGCAGGGTGGAAGGAGGTGTAGTCTAGGTAGCTGTGGGAGTCTGTCGGTTTAGATTAAATGTGTTGAATCGGTCGCCTGAGATAGAAATGCAGAGGGCTCGGAAGGGGAGGGAGGAGTCTGAGATGATCCAGGTAAATTTGAGGTCGGGGTGGAAGGTGTTAGTAAAGTGGATGAACTGTTCAATCATGCAGAGTACTCCAGGATATACACACCATTAATCGTCCAGAGATATCCCAGGATATATACACCATTAATCCTCCAGAGATATCCCAGGACATATACACCATTAATATTCCAGAGATACTCCTAGATATATACACCATTAATATTGCAAAGTTATCCCAGGACTTGCACACCATTAGTGTTTCAGAGTGATCCCTGGATATATACTCCCTTAATAGGGGAGGTTATATCCACCATTAATATGACAGTGTGATCTCAGCATAGCAACACCATTGATATTCTCAAGTTATCCTGGATGACACCACCACTAAAACTCCTGAGTATTTCCTGTCAAATGCATACGGCATTCCTCCAGAGCATTTGTGGGGAGTACCCCCGTTATTTTCCGCAGTGATTGGGATATCATGGCTCACTGTCCTCAGCAATCCCAGGCTAACCTGTAATACTGAAGACTGATGGGAGAAAGACACAGTCAACGTCCAGAGCAATTCAGGGATATTGCACATCATAATACTCGAGGTGATCCCCAGGGTGCACTTTCAGTAATAGTGTCGAGTGACCATGGAATGATGTTGACAGGAAAACCACTGACTGATCCTTGATAATGTTTAGGAATAAGCCCAATCAACTCTGGAAAAATTAACATGGCAATATTGTATAGTGAGAGTGGATGAGACATTAAGTCACACACAAACACACAATTAAAGCACAGGGTGATCCAAACAGTAAAACAAAAAAAGTTAAAGCACAGGGTGATCCCACACGGTAACATACACACACACACATATACGCACACACACACACACACACACACA
>NW_025208342.1:10073-14433 GCF_004010195.1 Chiloscyllium plagiosum | reverse complement strand
AGGTGAGGTCATGGTTGAGGGGGCAGTAGGAGGGCGTGTTCATGAGTTGGCACTTGGCTTCAGCGATGTGCCAAACTACCACTGCACCCCACCTTGTCTGCTGGTTTGATGGTGAGGTTGGGATTGGAGCGGAGGAAGTGAAGGGTTGCGTGTTGCGAGTGTGAGAGGTTAGAATGGGTGAGGGGGGTGGACAGTTTACGGCAGTCAATGTCCTGGCAGCAGTTGGAAATGCAGAGTTCAAGGGCAGGTAACAGACAGCATGGGGTGTCCAGGTGGATGGGGTGTGTTGGAGGCGGAGAGAAGGGGTCCTCGGAGGGTGGGCAGGAGTCTTGGGGGAAAAAGTGAGCCCGGAGGCGGAGGAAGAAATCTTTGATATCACATCGCGTGTCAAACCCATTGATTCGGGAGTGTGGGGGAATGAAGTTGACGCCTTTGCTGAGGCCTGAATGTTCATCCTCAGTGAGGGGGAAATCAGGGGAATGGTAAATACATGGCAGGGCTGGGAGCTACGACCTGGTGTGGGGCTGGAGCTGGGAGTGGGGGCGGGGACAGTAATTGGAGTGGGTGTGGTTATGGGGGGAAGTGATGCCCTTAGTGTCATCCACGGGGACAGAAATGATGTAATGTATGACATAGGCAATATCATTGTTGGTGTTCTGGTGAGTGACATCGGTGGGGGCAGAAGTGGCTGCTGTGGAGGCAACTACGAGGCAGAAGTGACGTGCCAGGTGGGCCGTGCATTGGTTTCGGAGGCAGTGGATCTTGCAACGGTCGAATAAAGCTCCTCCCGGCATGGCTCGAATTCACAGCCCCAGCATTGCTTGCGCCTCTATACTAACATATAAGTTCCCTGCACTCACCTATTGTGCCAGCAGAACCTTCATCAAGCTCATTGCTCATGAAGCGCTTATGCCTGAAACCTCGACTCTCCTGCTCCTCGGATGCTGCCTGACCGGCTGAGCTTTTCCAGCGCCCACACTCTCCGACTCTGATCTCCAGTATCTGCAGTCCTCACTTTCTCCAATTATAAATCAAACCAAGCTCACCAAGTCAGCTAAAAACCTAAAAACTGAGGATGCTGGAAATCAAGAACAAAACCAAACATTGCTGGAAAACCTCTGGCAGCATCTGTTGGGAGAAAGTAGAGTTAACATTTTGGAACCAGCGACCATTCCTCAGAACTGATGGCAGCCTGGAAAAAGTTGGTATTCATGTTAAAGAAAGGATGGCAATTCCATTGGAGAGTAGTGTGGGTATGTGGGAAGGTGTTGGGAGTGGAGGAGGAGTAGACCAAAGTGTCTCAAAGTGAACAGTGCCAGTGGAACGCTGACAAGGGAGGGGAGGGGGCCACATGTACGGTGGTGGCATCCCGCTGAGGGAGAGAAAATGGCGGCTAATGATTCTATGGATATGGATCCTGGTTGGATTGTGGTGAGGACAAGAGGGACCCTATCACTGTTGTGGGAGGGAAGAGAGAGTGTGAGGGCCAAAATGTGGCAGGTTGGTCGGACACGGCTGAGGGCTTTGTCAACCGTGATGGTGGAGAATCGTCGGTTGAGGAAGATGGTGGAGGTTCTGAGCACCCATTTTTCAAAATTGACATCATCAGAACAGATATGACAGAGATGGAGGAACTGGGAGAATGGAATTGAGTCTTTACAGGAAGCAAGGTGTGAGGATGGTTAGTCATGGTAACTGTGGGAATTGGTGGGTTTGTGGTGGATATTGGTGGCCAAAATTGGAAACATGGATATCGAGGAGGGGAAGGGAGCAGTCAGGAATGGACCAGGGAAGGTGAGAGCAGGGAAAAGTTGAAATTGCAACAAATAAACTTTTCCAATTCAAACTGAGAGAGGGAAGCAGCGCTGATGATGTCATCAATGAACACGAGAATGAGTTGTGTGTGGGTGTCAGACCAGGACTGGAACAAAGAATTTCCCATGTACACCACAAAGAGACAGACCTAACTAAGGCCAATGTGGGTGCTCACGGACCTCCTGTTTGACCTGAATAAAGTGAGAGGAGTTAAAGGGATGAGTTGTTCAGGGTGAGAACAGGCTTGGCCAGGCAGAGGAGGTTAGTAGTGGATGGGGATGATTCAGGCCATTTTCTCAGGAGGTGGAGAGCCTTGAGACCATCCTGATCGGGGATGGACGTGTAAAGGGATCACAGGTCCACGCTGAAGACGAGGTGGCTGGAGCCCGCAAACTGGAAATTCTGAAACTGATGCAAGGCATCAGAAGAATCGGGGATGTAATTGGGAAGGGACTGGACAAGGTGGGAAGAAATCAGATCGAGGTTGGAAGAGATGTGTCAGGGGAGCAGGAGCAGGCAGTAACAATGGGTCTGCCTGGATGGTTGTGTTTGTAGATTTTGGGAAGGAGGAAGAAGCAGGGTCGAGGGATGATGAGCTTGGAGACACAGGGTGGAGATCACCAGGTGAAATGAGATCAGTGACCGTGATGGACACAATGGCCTGGCATTCAATGGTTAGATCATGGTCCTGGAAGAGGTAGGAGGAGGCATCTGAGAGTTGGCGCTCAGTCTCTGAGATGCAGAGATCAGTACGCCAGGCAACAACAGTACCACCCTTGTTGGCAGGCTTGATCAGAAAGTCAGGGTTAGAACTGGGAACCACAGAGGGCAGTCATTTCAGAGGGAGATAAGTTGAAATGGGAAGGGACACAGAGAAATTGAGGTCACCAATGTCACATTGACAGTTCTCAATGAACAGGGCTGGCACAGTGACTCAGGGGTGAGCTGCGTTCCAGTGCCAGGGACCTGGGTTCAATTCCACTCTTGTGTTCCTTAATGCCTGAAAGGAAAAGAAAAGGTTTCTTGTTAGAATGTCCGGTGAGCCGGAGGAGGAAGAGGAAAATGGGGGCTGTACAACTCTGAGCCAGCTTGAGGCACTGCTGATGGAGACAGAGTTCAGAGGGTGCAAAAGGTGACGCTTTACTGCAGTTTCAGAATTTCCAGCTTGCAGGCACCAGCCGCCTCCTCTTCAAACAAAAACAGAAATTGCTGGGAAAACTCGGCAGGTCTGGCAACATCTGTGGAGAGAAAGCAGAATTAATGTTTCAGAGCTAGTGACCTTTCTTCAGAACTGATTGATGCTGGGAGAAGGTTGGAATACGTGCTGATGATGTCGTGGGAGGTGGGAGGAGGAGTAAATGAGAGGTGGAGATGGAGCCCAGAAAGAGAGAGAGAGCACAACAGTTGGACAGATACAGGAATGGGTAAAGGTCTGCCTGGCACAATGAATAGCAACCAATGGGAATTATTAAAACTAGAAATATCACAATAGATGCACATCAGACACAATCACCCCAGCCCTATACTCACACTGCAATATCCTCTGGCAAGTTTGCAAATGTGCAGTTTAGGTGGATAACAGCCATGTTATATAGCCCATGGTCTCCAGAGATGTGTGGGTAAGGTGAATTAGCCATGGGATATGTAGGATTACTGGGATAGGGTGGTGGGAGCAGGCGGATCTGGGTGGGATGCTGTTCGAATGGCCGTCTTCCACACTCGGGATTCTATGGCTATACGATTCTATGAATTGGATAATAAGGACACTGATGTCAGACTTTTTCTTATTAAGTTAAGTATTGATTTAAATTAAGATAGGGTCTCCCTTGTCCTCACCTACCATTCCATTGGCATTGTCAACTCCCAGAGAAAATCCCTCATCTAGTTCACTAATGGTGAAGGAAACTGCCATCCTGACCTGGTCTGGAATATATGTACCTCCAGATTCACATCAATGTGGGTGACACTTACCTGCTCTCTGGGCAATGAGAGATGGGTAATAAATATTGGCCTAGCCAGTAACACCCACACCCTGTGAAGGAATTTAAAAATAAATTTACATAATTCCACCAGAATATCTTTAATCAGAACATAATTCTGTTGCACAAAGAATATAAAAAGCTCTACATATACATGACAACTTGGAAGGATCTTATTGTAAACAGCAAAAGAAAGACTCAATTCTTTTTATCAGCAATATCCTGCGCAGACACTCAACCTCAGTGAGGTACCATCCTCACCCTCATTCTATCATTTTGAATCTGATGAGGTCCTCATGAGGACACCATTTTTTTTCCTTTTAGTCTATTTCTGTGCACTCATCAGAAGGGATTCACCGTGACTCTCTCAGAGACACTCAGACCTGTTTGTGCACTGACATTCCTCTGACTTTGAATACTTTGAGCCTGTTAAAATAGACTTCCCTCCCCCACCAAAAATCTAAGCAACTGTGCTGCTGGCATGGGTCTTTTCTACTGAACTGAACCCCATTGTGGCCCCAGTTTACTCTAGAAATGCTCATAAAAACTCAACACCACCTGACTAA
>NW_025208342.1:4196-8239 GCF_004010195.1 Chiloscyllium plagiosum | reverse complement strand
CTGGAATAAAAAGCTGTTCCAATGCAACCAACAGGTCACTGTAGATTATTGTAAGAACATATCCAGTTCACAAATGTCCTTGAGGGAAGGAAATCTGCCACCCTTACTGACATGCGACTCCAGACCCACAGCAATGTCGCTGATTTTTAATCTCCCTCTGGGCAATGAAGGATGGGCAGTAAATGCTGGACCAGCAACGCCTCTTCCCCAGAACAAAAAAAATCCCTCCAAATATTCCAGTATCTGCACCCTCACAAGGACCCACACACCTTTCCCAAAGTGTGGGTGATTATCACTTCACACAATACTTAACCTGTGACATCACCAGTGGTTTACAAAGCTTCAGCATGGCGACCCCCATTTGTACTCAATACCCCTAGTATTGAAGCTCAAAGTTCCCCATGCTTTCTTAATAGGTGCTGCCTCCTTCAGCGATCAATCTACCTCAGATCTCCCTGTTCCTGCATGGTCTTCAGAACTGTCCCATTCAGTCTACGATGATTCCCAACATCCCTTTTCCCAGAGTGCCTCACCTCACACTTCCCTGTCCTAAATTCTATCTGCCACGCGTCTGCCCATTCTGTGAGGTTATTGATGACATTCCTGCAGCTGGGATTGCACTAAATGGTGGAGGGTTCTCAATGGCCTGAGTGACTGTCACCTGTTCATATTGTCCTGTTAATTTACTCAGATCCAGATAGGCTTTGTCACGAGGAATGAGAATTAATGTTTGCATTCATAGTCTTGTTAAAGAACGTTTCACAATATATTTGATGAGTAACAATATAATGAACAAGTGCTTGCATTCTAGATTAGATTAGATTACATTACATTACATTACAGTGTGGAAACAGGCCTTTCGGCCCAACAAGTCCACACCGACCCACCGAAGCGTAACCCACCCATACCCCTACATTTACCCCTTTCCTAACACTACCGGCAATTTAGCACAGCCAATTCACCTGACCTGCACATCTTTGGACTGTGGGAGGAAACCGGAGCACCCAGAGGAAACCATGAAGGACTTGAAACAGGAAAACAAAAAGTTTGAACAGAGATTTAAAATCTTGGCTTTTATCAAATGCTTTTTAGAAAGCTGTGGAATAATTCTTTTTCTGGCAATGTTGTTACATTTCCCACATTTCTGAATAGTGAGATGTGCTTAATCGAAACCCATTTCCTCTGCCCCACATTGTACTTACCTGGAGTTCTGTGGATAATTCTGGTCTCTGTACTGAGAGAATAACATACCCTTATCCTTACCTTACACTGGGGTCATTGAAACTGAGTGGCAGGAAAGGCAACCAGGACTCCCAGAAACTGCAGTCAGGCAAGGAAACCTCATGCAGGAGGCCCTGAACTGTGCAATACTGTCTGTTGTTTCGGGTTAGAATGTAGAATCTGAGTGAGAAGAGAATAAAGAATTGCCTTTTTTGTGTTTTTATTGTATCACGACCTCCCTGTTCAAAGATTGCAGCAGAGAGGGCTTCTGAGTGCAGGGCTTGTACTCTCCATCCGTGTTCCTTTTCGTTTTTTTTCTCTTTTTCCTCTTCCTTCCTTCGTGTTTTTTTCTCTTTTATTTTATTTTGCTGACCTCTTGGTGGAGAGCTCGGTCATGGTGATGGCATCATCGGTGATGAGTAGGCCCAAGCGGCACAGACTCGTGGCAGCGTCATTGGGGGTGAGTTTCGGTTTTTGGCAACTTCTGTCGGGGTGGTCCTCGCGCTGGCTCAACACCAAACTCAACTTATGCTCTTTTGGTGGCTCAGAATGAGGAAGGAGTTTCCAGTGGATCCAGTCATTCCCCGTGGCTGCTGCCTGTGGGGTGGGGGCAGTCCTTCGACTCGGCTGCTTTGGCAGTGGCTGAAGTTGAGGTGGGTACGGGTTTGCGATTCCAATGGCCTGGGTTTTCATTCAGCCTTGTGCAGCGACAGCATGGTTGGCCTGGCCCGGCCTGGGGCTCCTTCTGACGGCTGTTTCTATCGGTGTTGGCCTGGGTCTCCTTGTGGCTGCTTCACTCAGTTTGTGACTCTGTGTGACATTTTCTTTGATATCGTGGAGGGTCTGGACCGAGATTCCGAGGAACGGGATTCCTCAAGCCCAGAGCCATGAAATGGAGAAAGTGGGCTATGACTTAAATTTGCTTTTCTGTAAATTTCTTTGTTTTATTATGTTGGGAGGACTGCTTTTCTGAGCTTTATATCTGCTTATTGTTCTCATATTTTTATCCCTTAGACTTTGTTCACAAGCATCTGTACCGAGGTACCTATGTACCTCAGATGGCACCATAAGTGGTGACCTGTAAATCTTTCACTGTTCTCAAATGAGTATATGTGACAATGAAACTAATTCAAAACTAATTCATTTACAGTGAACGTTATGACTGGTCATTAGACAGTTTATGTTCATGTGCCCACATTGAGAATTTGACTAATTCCACTAACATCTGATCTCAGAAATCCTGGGATCCTATTTATAAACACTGCCCTCCACTGTCAGTCAATCATTTTATCTCCAACCAACAAAACAGCATTTACAGTGGAATCTCAATTATCCGAAGGGCACGGGTAGGGAGTACTTCACTCCGTTAATCAAATGCCAGACAATCGAATGCTGGATAATCAAGGTTCCTCTGAATTCTTCATGTAAAATTATTCAGCTATGTTAGCCCCAAAATTCCGATCGGGAGTCAGTCGTTGTCACCAACACAACTTCCCCCACTGCCTCTGACCTGACAACACCTCCTGACATGACATTGTCAGACCGGACAAACCCCCTCAACCTGACACCCACGACTCAGCTGGACCTGAAATTCCCCACCGCTGACATCTATCTCCAGCCGACCCTGGCTGACCTGATACCCCCTCCCCTTCAGACACTAAGCTCAGATTTTGTGTCCTTACCTGATGGATAACCACCTCACCCATTGAGCCTTACTCCCCCTCCCTCACCTACCTGCCACCCTCAGCCCAAACCTTCAACCTCTTCCTCATAAGACAAATCCTGCACAGTTGGGGGAAACTCGGTGAAATATTTCTGAACGGCTCGTCTATCCTTCCTTCGATAAGGGAAGCAAAACTGTTCACAGGCTTCTCATGTGGAGTAAAGACGCCTTTCTAACTGCTGGGAATATATTCTCACTGTGAAATAAAGAGGGTTATGCATCATAACACTCGGTCTCCTATTCAATTCTTACTCTGAGGGAGGTCTAGGACACTGATCACATTATGAGGTTAATATGCCATAAAAAACTTCACCTTTCAGTGAAATAGCTATGTTGAAATAATGAAGTGTGTAACAACCCATGAGATCAAAGAGACAGAGAGCAAAACCTGCCAGTCCCAGAGGTGGGGACATCATGGGAGGGAAGGGTCACAGTGTTCCAGGGCCATGAAGTCCCATACTCAATTCCTACCCTGCCACTATCAGAAACCCTCAAATGCTCAACCGAGAGCCATCGTTATCTCATCTTCGTGTGGAATGAGGAAGTTCAGTCTCCTGACTGATAAAGCAGCGGACCTTGCCCTTGTTTCTGATTCCCCTACCCCACCACTATCTCGCGCGCCCACCCCTCCGTAGGATTCTGCAGAATACTTGAATGTCGAACAATTCAGGGCCTCCCTCGGACCCTGTGGACTCAAACTGTACCCTGTTTATTTCCGTTGCTGTGCTTGTATTTCTGGGTTTATGGTTGTTATAGCTGGGTCCTGTTTGATGATATTTTACTTCAGCAGGTTCAGGCTGCTCCAGGCAGGTCTTCCTGCTGCTGCTCCCCATAATACTCGGAAACTCAGGGGCTGAGTCTGACTGTCTTTTCAGCAAGTGACTGGGATACACAACAGAAAGAGGAGATTCCAGCTGGAGAGTAATTCAAGAAGAGATGCAACACTCAGAATGAACTCCGTGATGGTGAGGTGACAGCTCATATCCCCCTGACAATGAAACCAGACAAAGTTCGCTCTGTCGGGAATCGTATGTTTAATACGTTGTTTTAGTTTAGTCATGTTCAAATAAGCGAAATGTATTCATCAGTCAGTTAGATA
>NW_025208342.1:0-2702 GCF_004010195.1 Chiloscyllium plagiosum | reverse complement strand
GTTTATTCACAAAGTTACACAATGAAACACAAAGAACAGAATAAGGAACCCCTACAGAACTCAGTCTGTCCAAATTAGACTTAATTATGCTGTTCCACATATACACAACAGTCCCAATAAGCAAACTCCCCTTAAACCCAGTATACATGGAACACATGTTTACAGGTTGAAGTTGAAGTACAGAGAGAGAGAGTGTTTCCGCACAGCTCACTGTTGAACTCCTCACAGTTCAAGACTGAAGTAAACTATTCAGCTCAGCTGGAGAGCTGACCACTCCCCTTTCTTCAGACAGGTCACTTCTAAGACATGACCATTTTGGCCTGAAGTCTCATCTGTTTACCTATAAACAAATGACCTCTCAAAATCCTTTTTGTCTCTGTTCCAAACCAGACTGATAGGAGCCCGGCCAGGTTTGTTACCCCTCCGAAAAAAATCAAGGACAGAGTCTCCTTGAGCCAGGCTTTTAGGGAAAAAAAGAGGCTAGCTTTGTGACACCCTCGATCAGAAAGGAGGTAGAAATTGATAATGTAAAGAGATAAAAAAGTGTGCTTATGACAAGATGCAAAATAGACAGGCAGTAGGCTGGAAGAACACAGCAAGCCAGGTAGCATCAGGAGGTGAAGTCAACATGTTGGGTGTAACCCTTCAGGACTGGGGGTGGATGTGGGGGGAGCTGCAGATAAAGGGAGTGGTGGGGGCAGGGTGGTAAAATGGGGATACATGAAAACAGGAAGAGAGTATGATCTGGCTGGTCAATGTGAGGAATTAATCCGGTTGGTAGCAGGGGGCAGTGGAAGAGATGGGGAAGGCCTGGGAAGGGAGTTGGGGAATGGCAAGTGGGGTTATTTGAAATTGGAGAACTCAATATTGAGTCCTCTGGGCTGTAGGCTGACCAAGCGGAAGATAAGGTGCTATTCCTCCAATGTGCAGTGTGGTTCATTGTGGCAATGGAGGAGGCCAAGGATGGTCATGTCGGAAAGGGAGTGGTTAGGGCGAAGTGAAATAGGAGGTTACTGGGAAGCCCAGCTGCGATGCTCGGTGAATGTACCCTCAGTTTACATTCGGTCTCCCCGATATAGAGAAGACCACACCGGGAGCACCTGATGTAGTAAACTAGGCTGGAGGAGAAGCAGGTGAACCTCTGTCTCACCTGGAAGGACTGTTTGGGGCCTTGGATGGACGTGAGGGGGATGGTGTACCGACAGTTTTGCATCTTTTCTGGTTGGAGGGGAAGGTATTAGGGGTGTGGGTGGGGGTGGGGTAGGGAGATGTTGGGGAAAGTGGCGTAAAACAAGAATCTGCTCTCCCAGTCTTTCCAGTACAATGACACACTCTGGTGTTGCACTGTTTCAGATAAAAATTAATTCCAATCACAGGAACCAGACATTAACCACAGCTTGTATCGCAAGACCTTGACCTTATTAACATTGAACCCTTTTGTCAAAGGGAACCGTCCTTGCAGAAGGCAGACAGGACTGGGGAGGGGAAGATGTTCTTGGTGATGGGGTCTAGCTGAAGCTGGAAGAAGTGTTTAAGGATGATGCGTGGATGCAGGGACTGGGTAGGTGGTTTAGAGCAGTGTAGTGGGGAATGGGGGTGGTGTGGTGGAGGGCTGTCTGGTTGACAGAGGGAGGAAAGGCACCTGGTTTGGAATAGAATGACATCTGTAGGAAGACTGAAAGTTCAGAGGGGAGGGGAAAAAGCAACTAACTGAAGAGGAATTATAAGAAAAGACCAGTAACTAACATGAAGGGGAATCCCAAAGTATTCTGTAGACATATAAATAATAACAGTGATTCAAGGAGGAGCAGGACTGATTAGGGACCAACAAGGGGATTTACACGGAAGCATCTGTCTTTACAAACGAGGAGGATGCTGCCCAGGCCCTGGGGACAGAGGAGGGAACACGCTCAAGAAAAGGTTCAATGTTAATAAGGTCATGGTCTTGAGAAACAAGCTGTGGTTAATGTCTGGTTCTTGTGATTGGATTTTTTATCTGAAGCAGTACAAACGCCAGGGGGTGCCGTTGTACTGGAAATACTGGGAGAGCAGATTGAACCATCAGAAGTGCTGCATTACAGTGAGATTGACAGGGACAGAGTTTGCTTCACAGAAACAGTGAGAATCCTGTGGTTACATCAGGAGTTATTTTTAATTCACTCCCAGGATGTGGGTGTGGCTGGCTGGGAGAGTATTTATTGCCCATTCCTTGTTGCTGTTGAGAAGATGAACTTTCTTCTTCAATGATTTAGAGATGCCGGTGTTGGACTGGGTCGTATAAAGCTAAAAATCACACAACACCAGGTTATAGTCCAACAGCTTTAATTGGAAGCACACTAGCTTTTGAAGCGACACTGCGATGATGAAGGAGCGTCGCTCTGAAAGCTAGTGTGCTTCCAATTAAAGCTGTTGGACTATAACCTGATGTTGTGTGATTTTTAGCATTCTGCTTGAAATGTTTGTAACCTAAAATGGCTGGTCAGGGCAGTTTCTGATGCATGCTGGGAAGGGGAATGGAGTTGAAGAGTATGGTGCTGGAAAAGCGCAGCAGGCCAGGCAGCATCCGAGGAGCAGGAGAATCGACGTTTCGGGCATAAGCCCTTCTTCAGGATTCAAGGAGGGCTTGTGCCCGAAACGTTGATTCTCCTGCTCCTCGGATGCTGCATGGTCTGCTGTGCTTTTCCAGCACCACACTTTTCAAC
>NW_025208341.1:13592-14425 GCF_004010195.1 Chiloscyllium plagiosum | reverse complement strand
ATGATGTGTAGATTGATTCTAATCTGAAAACTGGGATAACAGAGTTTTGCATGAATCCATGCAGTTTTTGAGCAAAATACAATGTAACTCTGCAAGTCCAAATTCATCCCACAAATTACATCTGTGCATGTGGATCTTTGTCGGTTTGTATATGTGTGTCTGTGTCTGTCTGGGTTGGGGGTTTGTGAGTGTGAGAGGGAATGTATATGTGTATGTAGTGATGTAGAGTGTCTTAAGTCTGTGAGGGGGTGCATGTGTGAGGCATATGTGCGTGTAGTGAGTGTAGAGTGTCTTAGGTCTGTGAGAGTGTGCATGTGTGAGTGTGGGAGTGTGTATGCGTGTCTGGGGTGGGGGGATTTGAGTGTCTGTAAAGCAAAGGCTACGACAACGGATGAATGGGCGCCGCACAACAATCAACAAACAGGAGGGTTCCCTCCTATATGGAGAACACTTCAGAGGTCCAGGACATTCGACCATCGACCTTCGGATGACCATCCTCCAAGGCGGACTTCGGGGCAGGCAGCAGCGAAAAGTGGCCGAGCAGAGGCTGATAGGTAAGTTTGGTACCCATAGGGCGGGCCTCAACTGGGACCTTGTGTACATGTCACATTACAGTTGACCACCATTACACTATACATACACACAGACACTCCTAAACACACACTGTTACACACACAGGCACTCGTATGCACACACATACACACGGACACACATGTACATAGACACGCACACAGACGCTCACACAGGCATCCTCTCAGAGACGTTGACAAATCTACATTCATGCACACAAATATACACTCTCGCTCATAGACACTCACAACCCCCCACCCCTG
>NW_025208341.1:6063-13520 GCF_004010195.1 Chiloscyllium plagiosum | reverse complement strand
TGTATCAATGCCTTTGTTATTTAAATATTAAGAGCATGGAGGTCATTCTCCACTGTTCTGGTTACAAACTCCACTTCCTGCCACTGTTTCCATCTCATCCCTGACCAATATCTGCGGCTGAAGTAGACAAGTCACAACTGTGGTTGATCCCTTTGACCATGAGCTGATTCCTGCCACCATGCCCTGACCATTTCTAACTTGAAATGCTCACCACTCCAGAATATATCTCACTGGTTTATTCCATCTGCTGTTTGAACCCTGAGCTATGAAATACAGTCTTAAAGAAGCCAATAATCTGCTGCTGACGCTCCCAGCTTCAAACCTGCCGAAGCAAATCTGATTCGACCTCACACCAAACTCGCATCCATCTGTCATTCATGTGCACGCCGATGTATATTGCTGTTGTGTCTGGCAATGCCTTTATTTTGACATTCTCAAACACTTTATCTCATCTGTCCATGAAACTTCTCTCGTTCTCTCTCTGTCGATTAACAAAAAGCCTGCCAGTTGTTCTTATTTAAAATAATTTCCTCCATATGCATTCCTTCTCAAACAATGAGTTTCGCATTGAACTACACCCATCGCGCGCACACACACACTGTCCCTCAGTTTCTGATGAACACACACACATAGCAAACCTTCCCATTGTAGGCAGTAATCTGATGCGAGTATGGTTAGCATATGATAGTAAAGTTTGCAATACTCTCTATGCTGGGCAGATAGTGCAGTTTACTGAGCAACACACTAGCTTGCTCTGCACAGCTCTCCATGCTGGGCTGTCATCTTGTCCCAATTTATGGTATTTGTGATGTTCTGTGAAGCAAATTAAGAATTTGATGTAACAAACCATTTCCGCTGATCTGACAATGCCTTTATTCAGTGTTCGCATTCTTGTAATTTTACTTTTGAAGATCTCACTTCTCCAGTTAGTCCCACTGCCAGGTCCTTTTCCCCATATTTCCACAACATCTTTTCAGTTAATTAACTCTCTGTTTCTGTCTTTAATGTGAATCTCTCTGTCCCTCTGTATCTTTCCCTGGCCTCGGGTTTTGGATCCCTAGTATATCGATTGCTGGCATTGTGTAGCTCAGAAGCAATGAAATGGTGTGTGTCAAGCTGTTGTTCACTTCCCGGTATGTCCCATGTGATGGTCCATGGACAGACGTGTTTCAGGAGTTATGAGACACATCCTTGTAACTTGGTCTGTACCTGTGTTTGCCCCTCTCAGGTGATCTTTGACATTATCGCCCATATTTGTTTCCTTGTTCTGCATTACATTTCCTTCCATCTATTAGAAAGCGTGATGGCGACAGTATGATAATTTCCAGTCTCCATAGCCAAGGCACCTACTCATTTAGTCCTCCTAGCCAATGTTGTATTCATTCTGTCCCTCACCCATTAATACATGGATGTTAATGAACCAGTTTATTGTACATGCCACTACTTATTTCGTACTTAACTCAAATTATACAAATGTAACTGCTGATAAAAGGCAATAAAATATTTGTCCATTTATTCTTCGAACGTCTGAACAAATCCACACGTTCCCCGTGGAACGGCAAGTATGGGCAAATCTTTTGGTGAGTGTTTCTTTCAGCTGAGGAGAGATCAACCTCCTAACTAAATTTTGTTTATCATTTCTTTAGCAGTTTTCGGGTTGGGGTCAGGTGGCCACAGCATTTTACATAGACAACACAGCAGAATCATGTAGTCTGAAAAACAGAAAGATCCATCATTTTTTCCTATTACGTTGTTCATCAAACCAACCAGCGAAATAAGATGAAACCAATGGCTAACGACATCAACATCCAATTCAGTTTATTTAATATTGTGAACAGAAATTGATGCCTTGGAACTGGTTAACAGAAGCTGTTTGTTTCGTGACTGTAATTGATGACAGTCTCCATGGATTGTCACTGTATTCCCAGAGATTTGTGCTCATCTATTATTAATGGGCTTCTTTCAACAAAGAATCCGATTTGAGGATCACATGGCTTGCTTCCGACAATAATGGGGATCAGCATTTGCAATGACAATGTGAGGACAGAATACTAGGAATCCAGACTGGAAATTTATAACAATGGAGCAGAATCTGGAAACAACATACTTGAATGTTTCAACAAATGGTCAACCTCCAACAAGAAAATGCTGGAGTTTTTCCACAATGGACAGGAGCATATCCGATGGGTTTTACTATCTTTCCTCGGAATCATTACCATATCAAATATTCGGTATTCTGATGTTTATTCAGGTGTGGTACTATCCCCTCCTTGCTATTGTTGGTGTTCCTGTTAAGTCTCTCTATCACTGCACATTAATTCATTTCATACAACTAGACAAACTTTGGTGTTATATCTGCGACCTATATTTGCAAAAGAAGGGAAGTATGGTTTAACATTCAGTTACAAATTCAATTTATTTGCCACGAAGTTCAGACTACACCTTCACAATATTTGATCATAAGAATGTTCAAAACATCGAAAGTTCTTTTTGTCCTGAACTGACTTACGTCTCGGTATTTTTTCCTTCAGCAAACCTGTCCATCACCAACTCGATAATACCACATTTTTTATCTCTCTGCCTCTATGCTTTGCTGAATAACCATCATCTGTTTCTTGGCAAAACTCAGACATAATAGTTCGTATTCTCTTCTGCCATTCTTTCAGTTACAAATATTTCGTTCACAAAATTGGCCGAGTTTCTAATGTTACTTCCCAATTGGAAGCAGTTGGAAAGTGATGTGATTTATGCTGGTGAGAGTAAGTTGAATAAAAGAAGAAAGAGGAGAAAGAAAGAAAAAGAAACAAATAAAGGTATTAATGTCGATCACCTGAGATGAAACTAAAATGTGAGATTAAGCTAATTTAATTTATGACTTTTCCGATTTTCCTGAATATTATGGCATTGTGGAGCATATCCAAGTCCCTGTTAAAATGAGTTATGTCCCCTGTCTCTGTCCTGTATGTGATCATCATCTTTTATGCATTAATGCAAAATGGGTGTCGCTCGCTGGTCAGCATTTATTCCGCTTTAATAGTTTACTTTCAGAAGGTAGTGTTGAGGTGTGTTCTTGAACCAATGCAGCTGCATAGCTCCATCCGGTTTTATTTCTTTGAGACTTTGTAGCGATTGATCAAACTGAATCGCTGCTTTCGCCATTTCAAACGGCAATTGAGAGTCAACTACATTGCTGCATATCTGGTGTCGCATGTGAGCTAGACTAGGTGAAGATGGAAATTTTCCTTTGATGAAAGTCACTTTTGACCCAGATGGATTTCGGTTAGAATGGATGAGTTTGAAACTGTTTCATTCGGTTCCGACTTCGAGACAATTTATTGAATTCAAATACTACCATCTGCAAAGGAATGATTTGAATCCGGGTCTGGACCACTATCTGGGTTATTGCATTCGTAGTCTCGAGATAATACAATAGACAATCGTCTCTCCAGCATCTCCATCCACCTCCTCCTGCAATAGTTGCATTTCTTTTGATTAAAGTATAGAAAATTGTGCAGTCACATTGTCAACCACTTCGGTGTAGACCGGAAATGTTCGTATTTCAGGTCAATGGAATTGTGCAGTGACGTAATGGTTTATTCTGGCTGGAAAATAAGTTGAGGGGAGGATAGAATTTTCTACATTTAGTGAGGAGCCATTGATACACAAATATGACATTCTCCTTTCATCTGAATAACAATGGATCTTCTCTCAGCTTGTGTTACCAGCTGTTGCATTCATGAAGTGAGATCAAAGGGCTTGGTGACTTCACTCTGGACAAAACTTGGAGATTACATTCACATAGAATATGGGTCTGCAACATGGCGAAGAAATGAAGCTGAGAATGCATGGAAAGCAATTCTGCAAGCAGACAGGAGCAGGACACTGCACTCTCCTCTCTGAGAATTCCTTGAACATTTCGCAATGTTGTGCCTATTGCAGATGTAAAGCATGAAATGAGTTGGATTGAACTATATGAATGTTAAAGCGCTGTGTCATCTCCTTGTGCATCATCGTAATTTTCATAGGAGGGATAGGACTGTGCTGACTCTGGCCTTGAATTGAACTGGTTTGATTCTGGAACTCTCTGGCAACATTCGGTGAAATATTCGATAAGGAACATATTGCTGTCTTTTGAAATCAAGAATAGAGGCCATCTCTGCCTGGTAATGTGAATACATTAGTTCTGCTATCCCAAATTGCAGGAAACATGGTGAATGGTGAAACTGAAGAACTGCAGGAAGTTCGAATTATTAAAGAAGAAGTACTCGATAAACTCATTGTAATGAAGGTTCGTCAGTTGGGGCACCAAATGAAGGATGAACTTAGAGTACGAAAAAGTCTGTGCTGCACAATTAATCTTGATATTTAGCTCTTTCGGGAGTTCATATGGACACGATGGGTCAATAGCATCCTTCTGTACTGCAAATCCCATAATTATGTGTGCCACATGCCTGACGACTGAAAGAGTTCAAAATTCTTCGAACCTCATGAGATTCTGGAAAGGATCCTACAGATGAGAAAGTAGCATTTGCAAATGCAATTACCTAAAAAAGGACAGATAGACCATGGGAAATTGTGGTTTTGACGGTTATCTGTGAAAATGCTTTAAGCGTTTAAGACCAGGACCGAAGATAGACCATGGGAAATTGTGGTTTTGACGGTTATCTGTGAAAATGCTTTAAGCGTTTAAGACCAGGACCGAAGATAGACCATGGGAAATTGTGGTTTTGACGGTCATCTGTGAAAACGCTTTAAGCTTTTAAGACCAGGACCGAAGATAGACCATGGGAAATTGTGGTTTTGATGGTTATCTGTGAAAATGCTTTAGGCGTTTAAGACCAGGACCGAAGATAGACCATGGGAAATTGTGGTTTTGATGGTTATCTGTGAAAATGCTTTAGGCGTTTAAGACCAGGACCGAAGATAGACCATGGGAAATTGTGGTTTTGATGGTTATCTGTGAAAATGCTTTAGGCGTTTAAGACCAGGACCGAAGATAGACCATGGGAAATTGTGGTTTTGATGGTTATCTGTGAAAATGCTTTAGGCGTTTAAGACCAGGACCGAAGATAGACCATGGGAAATTGTGGTTTTGATGGTTATCTGTGAAAATGCTTTAGGCGTTTAAGACCAGGACCGAAGATAGACCATGGGAAATTGTGGTTTTGACGGTTATCTGTGAAAATGCTTTAGGCGTTTAAGACCAGGACCGAAGATAGACCATGGGAAATTGTGGTTTTGACGGTTATCTGTGAAAATGCTTTAAGCGTTTAAGACCAGGACCGAAGATAGACCATGGGAAATCAAACTTTTAGGTCCACTAAGGACAAGTCAGGGAGGACTGTAAATGGAAAAGAAATACCCCCCGATAGTCCACTAGGTCGGAAATTGAGTTTATGGACGGAATGCAGTAGGACAAAGGACTTAAAGAAAGAGACTATGATAAAATATATACATTGCAGTCTGCTAATAGAGGAAGGTTGGGAGGTCTAAAATGAATCCATTTTTGAATATTAATGGATCATTTTATTGATGGTGGAGTTGTCAGTATACGATCACTGTACAAAGGTTATTTTCTCTTGGGTTTTTTTGAAGAGAGGTTTTAAAGGCAGAGGTGCAGAACTGCTGTCTGAAACCAGTTTAAGTAAATAACTGAAAAAGCCTTTAGATTTCATTAAAACGGTGGGAACAATGGAAGGGCAGTGGCCACCTCTCCCAGACCAGGTATTCTCGTTTTGTTTTTAGCTGCAGCATTCAGAAGCTGTTCGGGCCCCAGAAGGGTTGGAAGTTTCAATACATGATCCCCAGCTGTTTTTCTCTCTGAGATCTCTGTTGATGTTGTTTCCCCCTGGATTGGAAAACTGCTGTTAGGATCTGTATTTGAATATATCTTTGGGCCAAGCAGTGTATACCAGGAAGGTACGGTATCGATTGTTTGTGTCAGTGTTCCAACATATAAGCCATCCTGAAATGTTCTTTTCTTTGATTGCATTTTAACTAAAGCATTTGACTAGATTATATTTTGCTTAATGTCGACTAGTTTGACCAGTCACAATATATCTGGAAAGCACAATTCACATCTATATTCAAAATAAGGAAAGGTTTGGGTCTAAGCGGCCTTCTTAAAATATTTTGCGGGAATCTGGTCTGGTCCACAACACTTGTAGCCAAGGGGTTTCTGACTGACTTCTGTTATTAAAAATTTAGTGGAGTGGCAGGGGATGGTTTGCTGGAAGTTGTGCTGTAAGCTGCCTCAGACATTCAGGGAGACCACAGGATTTGGTGACTCAACTCTGGATGGAGCATCTGAGCCTGCAACATTAACAACAAATGAAGCAGAGGCTGCAGAGAAGGGAAACTCTGAAACCACGGAGTGAGTGTGTGTGGGGAAAAGGATCTGCTGTATCCATCCCAAGTATTCCAGGAACAGCTTCCCAAGCTTCACTTAACGCAGGCGCATATAGTGAGGGGACCCTGACTGAACAAGGAGCTGGTCACAAAGCGTTGTCACCTCCTTCAACACGCCCTGCAGCTTCACACCAGGGCGAGGATGGTGCTGCCAGTGGCTGTTAGGGTCACTGTTTCATTCAGCTTCTATGATCCAGAACTTTCCAGGCAGAACTAGATGACATATTCATCATTTCCCAGTATCTCAACATCAATGTCACCATTCGGTGATGGAGGATATATTTGGTGGATGAGGTAAATACATTGTTTCTCCCACAGCAGGGAGCTGCCGGGTGTATCCAGTATAGTGGGATTCCCGATGGTGTATATGGCATCTGCAGAGTACCCGTGTCAATGAGGAGAGGTAGAGGAACTGAAGGAGCTCTCTCTCTATTTATGTTACAGTGTGCCCATGCACAGTACATCATGTTGGTGAATACCCACTGTCCTGGCAGCAATCACGGCCTCTTCATTCAGAAGCAGTCAGCCATTCCCATCGTCATCGGGTCTCCATGTAGAAAGAAATGAATATATCTTGGATAAAGGCCGTCCCCTTGATGCACGTTTCAAAACACCATCCCCATAACCAATCAACCACATTAAACTATTCCATGTGTACGGAGATCAATAGGGTCACTTGGAGTGTCTGGGAGCAGACAATCAGGGATGAAGCAAAACCTGCCATGTCTGAACGGGGCTGAGTGAACCCCCTAGTACACAGTATCAATAAGTCCTAAAATCCCTCTCCATTTCAGTAACATATTGCTTTCCGTTCTTCCTGTAAATGGAATGATAGGTTATATCATGTTAAATTCCACCTGCCAAACTATTATCTACTGCCTTTACCTCTCTGAATCTATTTGCAGACTCTCCACCTTCTCTTGATAATTTAATCTCTTGCTTACCACAACGACATCACCAAACTCAGCATCTGTATATCTGTTCCATCCTCCTGATCATTAATATAGATTGTTAATAGTTGAGAACCCAGCGCTGGTCACTGTGTGACC
>NW_025208341.1:0-3663 GCF_004010195.1 Chiloscyllium plagiosum | reverse complement strand
ATGCTGGGAAAAATGGATTTCATGACCACGTGTGAGATGGTTTGCATTAACATTATGTCAAGATCAGGATATTTATGAATTGGTGTTGAGTGATCAGAAGAGCTAATTGAAAATTTTGCTGGAAAGGACATTTTGGGAAGACTGACCACAATGTATTGTTTTTTTTTCTTTTATGCTGTTTGAGTACACGACAGTTTTTGTTTTATTTGCAGTAACCGTTATAAATCTGAAGGTGTGAGGAGAAAGTGGGGACTACAGATGCTGGACATCAGAATCGAAGAGTGTGGTGCTGGAAAAGCGCAGTCAGGCAGCATACTGAGAGTAGATAAATCGATGTTTCGGGCATAAGCCCTTCATCAGGAATGAAGCTTGTTTGCCAAGGGGGCTGAGAGATAAATGGGAAGGGGGTGCGGCAGGAGGGAGGTAGCTGGGATTGCGATAGGTAGATGAAGGTGGGGTTGAAAGTGATAGGTGATGAAGGGATACAGAACGCCTCATCTACTGCATCCATTAAACCCAATGTGGTTTTCTCTACATTGGCAAAGCAGGAGGTCAACTTGTGGAACATTTCAGAAAACACCTCTGGGACAACCACATTGAACAAATCCATCACCTTGTGGCTGAGCACTTCAATTCCCCTTCCCACTCTGCCAAGGACATGAGGATCTTGGTCCTGGTCCATCGCCAAACCCGAGCCACCAGAAGCCTGGAGGAAGAAAGCCTCCTCTTCTGCCTTGGGACCCTCCAACCACAGGGGATCATAGTGGATTTCCCCATTTCCCCTAATCCCACCTTATCCTACTCCAAACATCCAAATCAGCACCGCCCTTTTGAACGTTCCTATGTGTCCACCTTCCTTCCTATCAATCTGGTCCACCCTCCTCTCCGACTAGCACTTTTAACATCACCTTCATCTTCCTATTAGATGAAAGGAGGCAGCTTAGAAAAATGCCAAGTGTTGCAGTAAGCTAGTAGATTCAGAGAAATGTAGGACCCAGCAAAGGATGACCAAGAAACTGAGGATAAAATCAGAAAGAGAAAAAGCGTACAAATGAAAGAAAAACATAAAGACTGCTAAAAAGCGTCTATAATGTATGAAAAAAAAAAAAACAAGGTCAAATGTGGAACAGTTGGTGTGCGTTCAGGATAATTTATTGCAGAGAACAGAGAAATCGCAGGGAAAAGAAACAGTTTCTTTGTGTCTATCTTCATGGAAGAATGTCCAGAAATTCTTCCAGAAATACCAAGTGTCCATGGGACTTGTGTAAGTAAAGTCTAAGACTATTCTTATCAATGTTGAGATCATCTTTGTAAAGAAAGCTGGATTGAGTATTTATAAATCTAACAGACTAGATGTACTTCAAACAAGAATTTCAGAGGAAGCATAATAGACATGTTGATTGCATCGCAGATTTTCACTTTATTTTCCGACACATTCCCGAAAGGCATTTAGCCAATCTGGATAAGGCAAAAGTTATAAATATTATCCAACAGTTTAAGAAAGGATGAAGATGGAGAGTGGTGAACTACAGACCAGTTATCTTGTCATCCACAGTCAGGTGTCTGTTGGACTCGATTACAAAGAACATGCTACTAGATATTTAGAAGGTAATAACATAACTGGGGAGTGTGAGAATGTACCAATGAAAGGAAAACCAGAAGTGACAAACATATTTTTGGAATGGTTTGAAGATGATTCTTGTGGACATAGGCAATGAAGAACCATTGGATAACGTATAGTTGGATATTCATGAGCTTTTTTTTTAAAGAACTCAGACATCAAGTTCATAAGAAAAATTAAAGCGAGAGGTATTGGGAAGAACATATGCAAATGGGAAAGTAAAAATTAGGATTATATTCATGCGAATGTAATTGGAAGATAGAGGATGTCGTGCACCAGTTGTATCGAGCGTTGGTGAGACTAAACGTAGAATATTGTGTATCATTCGGAGTCCCGAACTAAGAAAGAATATATTGACTACAGAGGAACTTTAAAAGGTATTATCCAGATTAATCCGTAAAATGGCAAGATTGTCTGATGGGGAACCTCAGCCTGTAATCTCGAGTTTCAAAACATGAGAGTTGATTGTAGTGAATTTTAGAAACATCGAAAGGACTGAATAACAGAGGGACATGGTGAAGTACAAGTAGGCGGGATAAGGGAGAATCCCACGATATTCTACACCGACAAGTAGAACAGAATAATCAGCAAACAGTTAGTGTTCATTAGAAACCAAAAGGGCAATCTGTGTGTCAAGCTGGAGAACATTGCTGGATTGTTACATGAGACCTTCCCATCTATTTTACTTGGGAGAAGGAGGAGGCAGGTGCAGAATTCAAGAAGATGGACTAGGAAGCTCTTGAACAGATTGATGTAAAATACGAGTAGCGATTTGAGGCTTTGTTCTGAATAGGTTTGGACCAATCTCCATGTCTGAATGAGTTGTATCACAGGCGGCTGTTGGGGTCAAAGGAGGAAAGACCCTGACTGAATATTTTAATTAGAATCTGACCATAGTGGAGGTGCCAGAGAACTGGACAACCGCTAATACAATTCCACTTCGCAGTAAGGGTGAGAGAGATAGACCAGGTAACTATAGATGAGCGAGTATTAGATCACTGTTGAGGAAACTACTGGATAAAATTAGTGTCCATTAGAAACCAAAGGGGCAATCTGTGTGTCAAGCTGGAGAACATTGATGGAATGTTACATGAGCCCTTCACATCTATTTTACTTGGGAGAAGGAGGAGGCAGGTACAGAATTCAAGAAGATGGACGAGGAAGCTCTTGAACAGATTGATGTAAAATACGAGTAGCGATTTGAGGCTTTGTTCTGAATAGTTTTGGACCAATCTCCATGTCTGAATGAGTTGTATCACAGGCGGCTGTTGGGGTCAAAGGAGGAAAGACCCTGACTGAATATTTTAATTAGAATCTGACCATAGTGGAGGTGCCAGAGAACTGGAGAACCGCTAATACAATTCCACTTCGCAGTAAGGGTGAGAGAGATAGACCAGGTAACTATAGATGAGCGAGTATTAGATCACTGTTGAGGAAACTACTGGATAAAATAGGGAAGAAGAAAATCGAACTCCAATCAGAGTCGCAAGGTTTGATCAGTGATAATCATCATGACTTTATCAGAAGGAAGTCACATCCAATGGATCTGATTGAATTAGTTTGAGGAGGTCGATTATTTAGTTTTGCAGGAAGGCCTTTGACAAATTTCCCCCTGGGAAACTGAAAATAAAGTAAAATCTCATAATATGATGGATAACGTGACAAGTTACAACGAAAATTGTCTTAGTAGCAGAAGACAGAGGGTGGTGGGAGAAAGCTGTTTGTGTGACTGGAGACCAGTGTCCCCTGGTGTTCCACCGGGATCAGTGCTGTGTCCCTTATTGTTTGTGTTATTCATAACAAAATATAGATTTGAATGTGGAGGGGGCTAGGTGGAGAGTGGGGGAGGTGTGATAAGTAAGTGTATGTTTGACATAAAGATTGGCTGGGTGGTTAGCAGTGAGGGGAAGGCCTTAAATTACAGGAAGATCCAGATGGAATGGTCAGATGGGCACATCAATGGTAGATGGAATGTAACCCTGATAAATATGAGGTGATGCACTTTTGGAAATGGAACCTGGCAGGGGAGGACTCAATGAATA
>NW_025208340.1:11150-14419 GCF_004010195.1 Chiloscyllium plagiosum | reverse complement strand
TAGGGGGTTATTGTGATTTGTCAGTGGGAAGGGTGGAGTGGATAGGTGAGTAGGAAGATGGACAGGTTAGAAGAGGTCAGAGAGGCGGTGAGGAGGAGGAGTGGGGTTAAACATGGAATAAAAAAAATTTGATCCAACTAGTCCATGTCAATGTTTCTGCTCCATGTAAACCACTTCTCAACCCTCTTCATAAAATTCTATTAACATAACTTTCTTTTCTTCCTGCCATTTGTTAGGGACCAGGCCAGACCCCCTCAAAATATTTCAAGAAGGTAGCCTAGACCCTAAGTTTATCTTATTTTAAGGGCAGATGTGAAGTGTGAATTCCAAGTGTGATGCAGCTGGTCAAACCAGTCAGCTTTAAGCAAAACAGAATTTATTTAAACAAAATATGAACAAATTAAAATAAAATGGCTTAACTATTTGAAAACCCAACAGACTCGATACAGCAACTTAACTAAGCAACATCTCATAAACACACCTTCTGGCAAAAGGTAAATTCCAACATGGGTTCTTACAGACAGAAGAGATTTCAGAGAGAAAAATCAGAAAGGGATCTTCTGCTGAAGCATAGAATCTTTTTGCTCTGTAGCAGCTTCTTTGCCTGCTACCAGCAGCTTCTCTGCTACAAGTAAACCAAACTCGAAAAAAACCTGAACTGGGAAAACTGGCCACTCCCTTGCCATTGTTAAACGAGGCTCTTTCCAAGACATTTTGGCAGCTCTGCTTTTATGACCTCTCTTGAAAAAAATCCAATGACAAAATAACCTTAAGGTGACAGCACCATCACACCTTGAGTGTATTTTAACTCAGTTTTGTGACAACAAGTTTCATATTCTGATTGCTCTCTGGTAAAAGAAGTTTATCCCTGAATTTTCTTTTGCATTATTGAACATCTGTTATATTTAGATGCCCAAAGTTTCACTTTCCCAAGTGGAAACATTCTCTAATATATTAGACAATAATATAAACAAAGAACTGTGGCTGCTGGAAGCCTGAAACCAAATCAGAAATTGCTGAAGAAACCCAGCAAGTCTGGTAGTATTGATTGATAGAAAGCATAGTTAATATTTTGAATCCATGACATTTTTTCAGAACCACAGGGGTTATCTGCCCTGCTGAGTTTCTCCAGCAGTTTCTGTTTTTTTTTTGTTCTCTATTTGAACTTTAATTGCATGTTGACAGCCAGCCACAGGGAACATGTGGGCATTCCTATAGCTTATCGACAGCCAAGAATTAGCACCTTCCCACATTTCTCAGTCTGTTATTTGTTCCCTTACATTGGAAAAATGAGACCAATAAATCCTACTTAATAATGAGCCAAAATTTTCAAATAAAATTTTCCACTTTTCAAATAACTTACACTTCATGAATGGAATGGAGGTGATTTGCAACTATTGCCAGTTGTTGCTTGAAAACCAGTTGGTTGCATCCTGTCATACCAGTTGAAAATTGTGGAAAGGTTACATTGGCCTCTTCACTAATGCTGAAAACCTACTTATGCTCTAAATGGGGCATGGAGCAGTGATTCTTGTTTCAAAAGGCCGACTGCTTACTTAGTAAAAGTGGCATTCTTGTTCAGTGATTGGGCGCCATTTGCCATTTTCAGAGTGGATACAAAGGGGTTGGTCATAAAGAGTGTGCACAAAATGAAAGTGGCCTGAACTGTGGTCATTGAAAGTGTGGTCAGTCTTGAAAATGTTCCAAGAAATTTTATGTCAGTGTATGGGTAAAATTTAAGGAAAGATGAAAAGTTTATAAGAACTTAATACTTACTAAAAGCCAGTGTATCTCTGCTTCACAAGCTTATTTATGCTCATTACCTCACACTAATTTTACTATTTTATTTCAATGAAACAGGTTGCTATGCAAAATGCCCAGAAAATGCTCCTTATCTGGATGAAAATATAATGAGATGTGTTACTTTATCTCAGTGTACTTGTTATTTCAATGGCCTGTTAATGAAACCAAATGAAGTGAAAGTTACAGACTGTGGACAATGGTAAAGGTTCAACAATTATTTCAATATACACTCTCTATCATTTACTTGCTTGTTCATCTCTCAAAATATTTCATGTTGAAACAAAATTATAATACAACTTGCAGTAACAATGAAATGCAAAAATATCAAATGAACCTATTGTTTTTATAGACACCATTCAACACTTGTTTTTTCTGTATTTTTCATGGAATGTGATTGTCACTGGCAAGGCCAGCATTTGTTGCCCATCCCTAACCATCCTTGAACTGAGGATACATAAGAGTCAACTGCCTTGTTCCAATTTTGTATAGAATCGATAAGTGTGGCACTGGAAAAGCACAGCAAGTCAGGCAGCATTCGAGGAGCAGGAAAATTGAAGCTTTGGACACAAGCCAGACCATTCAGAGAAGATGTTAGGAAGCACTTCTACACATAAAGAGTGGTAGATGTTTGGAACTCTTTTCTGTGAATGGCAGTGGATGCTGGATCACTTATTAATTTTAAATCTGTGATTTATCTTTGTTGAGCCAAGATATTAAGGAATTTGTGCCAAAAAGTAGATATATGGAATTAGGCCACAGATTGGCCATGATCTCCTTCAGTGACGGATTAGGCTCAAGGGGCTGAATAGCCTGATCCTGTTTCTATATCCATGGAGATCATAGCCATGCATGGACATGAACTTGATGCATGGCTCCGAAGGGAACTCTTTCTGCTGACTAATTTTGGTCCAGCTCTAATGATCATAGTTTGGGAGAAGATTTGTAGCTCGGGTGCTTGTTGTTGTGGTTCTGTTCGCCGAGCTGGGAATTTGTGTTGCAGACGTTTCGTCCCCTGTCTAGGTGACATCCTCAGTGCTTGGGAGCCTCCTGTGAAGCACTTCTGTGATCTTTCCAACGGCATTTATAGTGAGTTGTCTCTGCCGCTTCCGGTTGTCAGTTCCAGCTGTCCGCTGCAGTGGCCGGTATATTGGGTCCAGGTCGATGTGCTTATTGATTGAATCTGTGGATCAGTGCCATGCTTCTAGGAATTCCCTGGCTGTTCTCAGTTTGGCTTGTCCTATAATAGTAGTGTTGTCCCAGTCAAATTCATGTTGCTTGTCATCTGCGTGTGTGGCTACTAAGGATAGCTGGTCGTGTCGTTTCGTGGCTAGTTGGTGTTCATGGATGCGGATCGTTAGCTGTCTTCCTGTTTGTCCTATGTAGTGTTTTGTGCAGTCCTTGCATGGGATTTTGTACACTACATTGGTTTTGCTCATGCTGGGTATCGGGTCCTTCATTCTGGTGAG
>NW_025208340.1:0-9510 GCF_004010195.1 Chiloscyllium plagiosum | reverse complement strand
AAAAAAAAACCTTTCAATTCATTGCATCCAGGCCAGTCACAGCCCTTCCTGAAGAAGGGCTTATGCCCGAAACGTCGATTCTCCTGTTCCTTGGATGCTGCCTGACCTGCGCTTTCCCAGCAACACATTTTCAGCTCAGTCACAGATAATACCTAACTATCGTTGAGTTCCAGCAAACCCTCCTGCTCTTAATCTCTATGTCTTGACTAACAAAGACAAGTTTACCATTTGCCTTCTTCATCTCTTTATCCACCTGTCCTGATATCTTAACAGATTGGTGGATATGTACACCAAAGTTGCTCTGATCCTTGGTGCTTTCCAGGTTCCTACCATTCATCATGTAATTCCTTGCCCTGTTTGTCCTGCTCAAGTGCATCACCGAAAATGTATTGAGATTGAATTCCATTTGATCAGCCTATCTGACCAGCCCATCTGTCTTCCTGTAATATGATGCTCCTCACTAGTTAACACCCTACCAATTTTTGTATTGTCTGCAAACTTACTGATCAACCATTGGTATTGAATCTTAATGAATCATCAGTGCCTCCAAGACTGAATTCACCAAGGAATGCTGTTCACAATACTAAAATTGATGGATCAGAAGCAAATATGTATAACTAGAATAAATAGAAATTATAATTAAAATGAAGACTATTTTGATAATGATGCACGTTTCCCAAATGAATATAAAATACATGAATTTTATTATTTAATGTCTTGCAGCACATGTCAAAATGGAACCACTACCTGCCGTAAGTAACACTTTCAATGATAAATGGTGGTACTGTCATTGATGAATCAATCAGTTTTCATTGTAACTGATGAGCTAAGGAAATGCCAGCTGAGTTCAGGAAAATCTAATATGAATATAGTTTAATAAACAATATTTAAAGAGCTAACTGCAGACCAGATCTTGCAACATAACTGTTAAATATTGCATTGATAGATTTTAGTAAGATGGTGCATAAGATAATATGAAGCAAGAGGGTTTAGTGGCACAATAGTGGTGCATCTAGCTTTGGGTCAGAAAGTCTAAACCATGATTGTTAAATATTGCATTGATAGATTTTAGTAAGATGGTGCATAAGATAATATGAAGCAAGAGGGTTTGGTGGCACAATAGTGGTGCATCTAGCTTTGGGTCAGAAAGTCTGCACCATGATGTGAAGGCCATAGAGGTATATTATGTTGCATCCAAAGACGGTGATTTAAAAATGAAATGAAGCAATGCGGAAGGGTAACATAATGTTATTGCACGTTGCAACAAGTTTAAGAGGCTGAGTGATTGTGTTCTCAACTTATAAGCTTGATGTTCATCATCAATTTACTTTCTCTGTTTCATTTTGATATCGATGTCTCTAGTCAATCAGGGAACTCCAGCTTTGTATGACTTTCCTTTTCTTCTCAAGGCTTTCGACAGATATGATTTTCCAGTCTAAATATTCTTTATGTTTTTGATATGTCCTCTCTATTCTACATCTCAGTGCAGTGTTGGATCATGAAATGCAGAATGAATTCATAAAGTTTGTTTTAAAATTACATTGTAGTTCTTGTCTGGCTAAAAGTCTGAAGGGAGTAATCTACTCATAAAATTGCCTGGCCAAAGCCATATAATGTTGGGAGCAGTGTTAAGTGCTTCGAATAGGAACAGCTGGAGACTTAGATGGCTGACAGTTCTGTTGTTCCAGTAGCACCACCTGGACTGGTGGCTATTGTTGAGAATACAGGGAATCCTGCCATGCTGATGATGTCAGGTGAGCCCAGAGCAGTAGATCACACCGGGCCAAGTTGGCAGGCCCCAATGAGGAGTTTACGATGCTGATGTGAGAGTCCTAGAAACTCCTCCACTTATTCAAGAGCAGGCCTCACACATATAGGCTTCCTGACCATGATGTGTGCATGAGGCCTTAAGTGACCATTCACTGATCAAATATGTTGTAGCCATATTTTTTAGTGATATAAAAATAGGTGGGAAAGCAAGTTGCAATGAGGCATAAAAAGACTGGAAAGGGAATTGGTGAATTCAATAGATAATTATTTGGCAAATGAGATATAATGTGGGAAAAAGTGAGGTTATCCACTTTTGTGGGAAGAATGGAGGTGTTGTCTGATGAGCAAAGGCTGAGCAAATTGGATATATAGTCATTGGAGCTGCAGAATGAGAGATGATCTAACTGACAAATATAAGACTCTGAGAGCTTGACAAGGTAAATCCTGAGAGAATATTTTACCATGTAGGGAAATACAAAACGAGGGAGCAGAATTTCAAAGCAAGATATCTCCCTTTTAAGATGGAGATGAGGTAAAATGTCTTCATTCAAAATCTTGGTGATCTTTGGCATTCTCAATTGTGAACAATAGAGTTCGGTCTTTGAATATATATTCAAAGCTAAGGAAGAATGACTTTTGATCTAAAACAAATTGAGGGTTGTAGACGTGGCGTGGTGGCTGACAGGTAAGTTAAGGCCAAAATCAGATAATCATGATCTTATTGAATGGAAATGTATGATTGAGGGTTCTAATGCTATTTCTTATATTCTTATGTATTATGACAGATGATAACATGGTTGGCTGTTCATAATAATAGTTAAAATGCTTTTGTGTAGATCATGAAATATGGCAAAATTTTAATATATTTGCAATTCATTTTGAATATAGTAATTATGAATTTTTATTTTTCTACAGAAAAACTAGCTGCAACAGCAACACCAACCATGATAACCATTTCTGCTTTTAGTGAGTTCTGTTTTCATTCATCATGCATTAACAAATCATTTAACACAAGTGTGCTCTTCAGGCATCTGCTTCTGCTCAGTAAAGATTCATTAATATCTTGTTCTGAGCTCTTGCCCATTATTGTTTTGGGTTTGTAATGAAAATCTCTGGTTCCAGTTTTAAGTAATATTTCTTGCTCAATAAATGTCACTTTGCCTTATGTTGTAATTGTATAAGAGCAACTGAATTGTACAAGAGCTATTAACATGATTCAGAAGGGACAATTACAACAATGCCATCACCTGTAATTGGCTCTACCATTGGTCCATGATTGGTGAGTGGTGGTATTTTGCAAATAAGTAAGAGTAAAACCTTAGGTCTGATTACAACTTTAGTTCCCCGTAATTCTATTAGTTTTAAAACAGTTATGGAACAGAATAAGCCTTGCACAAAAGTTAAAGTTCGAAATTTCAGTAACGTCAATTTTGACAATATGAGATAGGAACTTTCAAAAGTTCATGGGTAAAGGGGCAACTGGCAAGTGAGAGCCTTCCAAAAGTAAGTTGAGAGCTCAGAGCCAGTATGTTCCTGTTAGAGTGAAGGGTAAAGCTGGTAGGAATAAGGAACAATAGCTGAATGGAGATATTGAGGCTCTGGTCAAGAATAACAAGGAGGCATATATGGAGGCCTGTCAGATATCGACAACTGGGATCAAGTGAATTTCTTGAAGAGAATGAGGGTAGCAGGAGCATTCTTAGCAGGGAAATCAGGAGGGAAAACAGGAGATATGAGGTAGTCTTGGCAGATGAGGTGAAGGATAATCCAAAGAGATCCTACAAGTATATTATGGCCAAAAAGCAACTAGGGAGAGAATACGGCCCCTTAAAGATCAATGAGATTGTCTATGTGCAGAACCACAGAAGATGGGAGAGATACTTAATGAATATTTTACTTCAGTATTTACTGTGGAGAAAGACATGGAAACTAGAGAACTTGGGGAAATTAATATTGAAGTCTTGAAAAGTGTTTGCATTGCAGAAGAGGAGGTGCTAGGACATTGTGGGAAACAGAAAAGAAATTGCAGGGCTCCTAGCAGAGATATTTGTATGAGTTACAGCCATGGGTGAGGCACGGGAAGACTGAGGGTGGCTAATGTTTTGCCTTTATTTAAGAAAGACTGCAAGGAGAAGCCTGGGAACTACAGATCTGTGAGTCTGACATCAGTGGTGGGTAAGTTGCTGGAGGGGATTCTGAGAGACAGGATTACATGTATTTGAAGAAGCAGTGATTGATTAGGAATAGTCAGCATGGCTTTGTGCATGGGAAATCATGTCTCACAAGCATAATTGAGTTTTTTGAGGACATGACAAAGAAGATAAATGAGGGCAGAGAGGGAGACATTGTCTGCATGGATTTTAGTAAGGCACTTCATAAGTTTCTGCATGGTAGACTGATTAATAAAGTTAGATCATGTGGGAGTCAAGGAAAGCTTGCCAATGGATGCAAAATTGGCTTCACTTAGGAGACAGAGAGTAATGATGGAGGGTTGTTTTTTGGATGCAGGCCTGTGACCAGTAGTGCTGGGTCCACTGTTTTTGTAATTTATATAAACAATTTGGATGAGAATATTGGAAGCATGGTTAGTAACTGGTGATATAGTAGACAGTGAAGAAAGTTATCTAAGATTACAGAGATCTCGATCAACTGGGCCAATTGGCTGAGAACTGGCAGATGGAGTTTAATTTTGATAAGTGCGAGGTGTAGCATTTTGCGAAGACAAACAAGTTAGTGGGAGAGCCCTGGGGAGAGTGACAGAATAGAGACATTGGCGTTCAGGTACATAATTCCTTGAAAGTTGCATCACAGGTGGACAGAGTGGTAAAGGGTATGTTTGGCTCACTTGCCTTCATTGCTCAGATCAATGAGTATAGGAATTGGGGAACCATGTTGTGATTGAACAGGATGTTGGTGAGGCCACTTTTGCGGTACTGTGTACATTTCTGGTCAACCTGCTATAGGAATGATGTTATTAAATTGAGAGGGTGCAGAAAAGATTTTCAAGGATGTTACCAGCACTGGAGGGTTTGAGTAATGAGGATAAGCCGGAACGTTTTGCACTGGAGTGTAGGAGGTTGAGGGTTGACCATACAGAGGTTCAAAAAACCTTGAGGGACATAGCTAAGATGAATAGCATTGGGTTCACAGTTCAAAACCAGGGGAATATTTTTATTTTAAGTGAGAGAAGAAAAATTTAAAAGGGACCTGAGAGATGACCTAGAGGGTGGTGTATTTGTGCAATGAATTGCCAGAGAAAGTGGTAGATGCAGATACAATGGAAACATTGAAAAGGCATTTAGACAGATAGAATAATAGGAAAGGTTTTGAGGGATATGTGCCAAATGTAGGCAAATGGGATGAGTTTAGTCAGGGAAACTTGGTTGGCATGGAATGGTTGAACCAAAGGGTCTGTTTCCATCTATATGACACCATCATTGTATGACCTTTCTAATCATTTCCCTTACTCTTACAGCAAATTTGACTATTCATGTCAGAGAGAAATTGTAAATGTTTGAACAATTAAAAAAAAACTCATGTGTGGCATATTTCAAAAATGAATTAATCTTATCGAAACTAAGGAACTTAAAATCTTGGTGGATTGATCATTTCTATGGAAGTTAATTATTCATACAATTGAATATGTATCCTAAAACATATAGCAAAGTAAATGGAAGTTAATGCTTAACCAGTTTGTATATTCTTTTCAAATTGTGTGTGACTGGCTGACAAATGCTGAAATTATCTCAGAACTGTGTGATTCATGTTAGGTGTGTTGACTATGAATGTATTTGTTTTACTTCAGATGAAACAGCCACTGCAGTTAGTCCAACCATTGGTGAGTGAGGTCTTATTTTATTAAACATTATTAAATATTTTCACTCAAGTTACAACTTAAACTTATGGTAATGAAAGCTGAGGTTCATAGGTTGCACTTTCACTTCAGAAAGTTATAGGATCAATGACTACTCCATAACCTTGGGCACCATTGCCAAACATCCCCAGCTGCAGCCTCCGGCAGCCAATCTTCCAAGGACTGCATCTGGATGGGTGCCATGGGACATGGGATTTTCATTAAAAGGCTAGATGTCCATATTAACTGACTTACAAGGTTTGCTGCCTACTTCAGCAATTTTCCACCTTCTATGATTCTACCCTCCAGATGTTCAGAAGTTTGTATCTGTTTATACATCAATATTAAAGATGTATTTTCTCATAATTCACTATGTCTTTCTGCATTCTTCTGAACATGATATGATAATCAAACTTCTGTCCATGTCAACTTTGTTAAATCATTTGGAAATAACTCTTTGAACCATAATTAAATGAGATAAATATTGCCTTGCTGCTTTTATGTTTCATCTTTTCATATTTAGGATATGAGGGTCTCATATATCATTATTTTTTTCTATTACAGAGCCAGTTTGTCATGGTGAATGGTCTCGCTGGATTAATCAAAATACACCAACAATTTCCAAACCAAAAGATGTGGAACTTCTGTTCCCTATAATGGATGTGTTGTGTCCTCATTCTGAAGATGTTGAAAACATTCAGTGCCAATATGTTAGGAACCCTGGAAAGCCACTAAGTGAATCAGCAGATAATGTGATTTGTGATAGTGATCTAGGACTTGTGTGTAAAGTCTCGAAAAGTACTCCACGGAAAATGTGCGATGACTATGAAATTCGCGTTTGCTGCAAGCCACATATGATGCCAGGAACTACGACAATCAGTAAAACTACAAAGTCAGGTGAAACATCTGCATTCAGTAAGAATGATGTATATATATGCAAAGACATTTTTCAATAAACTTGTCTAATTGATACTGATGCAAAAGTGAAGACTGCAGATGCTAGAAATAAGATTCTAGATTGAGTGGTGTTGGAGAAGCACAGCAGGTCGGCAGCATCTGAGGAGCAGGAAAATCGAGAGATATCTCTCCACTCTGAAGACTCCCTGCCTTCATTCCTGATGAAGGGCTTTTGCCCAAAACTTTGATATTCCTGCTCCTCATGCTAATTGACACTGATGTCAAGTTATTTTTCACTCAATAAATGAATGATCAATATTGGTTGACAGACAGAGAACAGAGGAGGGAAATAAGTTTTTCCAAGTTGCAGGCAGTTACTGGTGGAATATAATTACGTTTGGTAAATGTTGCCTTGCTACTTTTATGTTTTATCTTTTCATATTTAGTTCATGTAGGTCTCATATATCATCCATTTTTCTGCTACAGAGCCAGTCTGCCATGGTGAATGGTCTCCCTGGTTTAATCAAAATACACCAACAATTTCCAAACCGAAAGATGTGGAACTTTTGTTACCTATAAAGGATAAGTTATGTTCTCGCCCTGAATTTGTTGGAGACATTCAGTGCCAATCTGTTAGTTACCCTGAGAAGCCATTAAGTGAATCAGAAGATGACGTGATTTGTGAAAATGAGTTCGGACTGGTGTGTACATTCTCTAAAGGTTCTTCAAGGAAATTTTGTGATGACTACAAAATTCGCGTTTGCTGCCAAACACATATGACATCAGCACCAACAACAATCAGTGGAATGATGAGGTCAGGTGAAACATCCATATCTGGTAAGAATAATGTTTACATATATGAAGATCTTTTTTTTAATCACCTTGTCTAATTGATACAAGTGTCATGTTATGTTTCACACAAACAATAAATGATCGATATTGGTTGGCAGATATGAAATAGAAAGCGGAAATGTTTTTTTTCCAGGCAGTGACTGGTGAGATACCACAAAGGTCAGTGTTTCAGCCAAATTATTCATGGTATAATATTTATAAAAACTGTTGTGGATATATCACAACACCTTATTTTGAAAAAGCACCAACGATCATGTACTGTAACAATGATTTCAACTTTATTGCATGTAGCAATGAAAATAAGACCCTCAAGTAAGCAAGTTAAACCTTGTAATTAAACTTTGTGTATTGCTTGATTAATGATGGAACAGAGTTATGATTCCAACCAACAGTGTCCATCTCTGGAAGTGTCCAGAGTTATATTGCTGTGAGTGTTGTTCTTTGAAGTTCTGCTGTTGAATTGTTCTTGTACTGGATTTTTATACACATTTCACTCTTTCAAGTTTGTGGTGTGACATAATTGATGATTCATTAGATCCTTTCATCCCCAACATTGATTACACTTCTGGAGACCTCACGTCTAAATCTTGCCTTCTTATCAGAGGTAGTTCCTCTGTTCCTTGTTAACTTTTACCCTTCATTGTCTATTTGAATCAGGATATTCCATCAGTAAGAAGTCTTAATTTTCCGTGGGTAATGAGACAACAGGTTATGAAGCCATGTACTCTCCTCTCTCCTCTGGAATAGCTTGTTTATGTTGCTTCATCCGAAGGATGGTTAATTCATGTGTTGCTTTTAATTTCTGTATAATACTTCTTACTGTCCCTTTCTTCTCAAGAAACAGTTTATATCAGGAAGTGTTATTGCTGATTCTTTCAGTCCATGAAATTATCAAAATATTGAGGTTTATATTGTCCCAAAGGCAAAATCAATATAGTCCTGCTGGAACATTAGGTTGCAGCCTCATTAGAGAGGGACAACTGGTGATAGTTTAACCTGAGGACCACCATGCCTCAGGCGAGGGGAGGGGTAACCTCATCCAGGAATTGAACCCTTGGTGTTGGCATGTTCTGCATCAGATCCTGGTTATTCAGGATCTGAGGTTACTGATTCATGATGTACATAAATTACCTAGGTGGAGGAAGTAAAAACAGCATTTCAAGTTTTCTGATTACACTAAGCTGCGCGGAATTGTGAGTTGTGAGAACATTGCAAGGAGGGTCAAAATGACATAGACAAGTTGAGTGAGTGGGCAAACTCATGGCAGAGACAGTACAAAATGCTGAACTGTTAGGTTATATATTTCTGCGTGAAAGTGATACACTCTGGTCTGAAAAATTGAAAGGAAGAGTTGTGCTTTTGTGTTGTGATTCTTGTGAGGAAACTGGGTGGCACGGTGGCTCAGTGGTTAGCACTGCTGCCTCACAGCACCAGGGACCTGAGTTCGATTGCAACCTCTGTGTGGAGTTTGCACATTCTCCCAGTTTCCTCCAGGTGCTCCGTTTTCCTCGCACAATCCAAAGATGTGCAGGTTAGGTGAATTGACCATGCTAAATTATCCATTGTGTGTGGTGCATTAGTCAGGGGTAAATGTAGGGGAATGGGTCTGGGTGGCTTACTCTTTGCAGGGTCGGTGTGGACTTGTTGGGCCGTAGGGCCTGTTTCCATACTGTAGGGAATCTAATCTAATTCTATAAAACCCCAGCCTATTCGCTTTCTTTGTGTAACTCAAACCCTTCAATCCCAGAAACATCCTTAAAAGTCTTCTCTGAACCCTTTCAAGTGAACAACATCTTTCATATAGCAGGGAGACCAGAATTAACACAATGTTCTAAAAGTGCCCTCACAGTTGTCCTATGCAGCCATAAAATGATATCTGTTTTGCAATACTCAATATCCCAGTTCTGAGGAAGGGTCACTGGATTTGGAATGTTCACTCTGATTTCTCTCCATGCTGACAGACAGGCTGAACTTTTCTAGCAATTTCTTTTCTTTTGCATCTAATTTCCAGCATCTGCATTTCTTTCAGTTTTTATCCTATACTCAGTGCGCTGACCAATGAAGGCAAATGTGCCGAACATCACCCTCCCCACCCTGACTACCCACAACTCTACTTCCAAAGAAGTATGCATCTGCAC
>NW_025208339.1:12655-14418 GCF_004010195.1 Chiloscyllium plagiosum | reverse complement strand
ACAGATGAGCATTTTGAGTTGCTGGGAACACCAACAGAATCTTTATAAATGGCTGAAATTCACATTGAAAAGAAAGCATCTTGAGTTGGAGGTGCAAGGCAAGGTATTACGGATGAAAGCAGAGGAAAGAGTAAGAGGTAGAGAGAAGAGCGAGAAAGAGAGAGAGAGAAGAGATAGAAAAAGAGAAAGAGGAAAGGAAAAAGAGAGAGGGTGTTTATATTTCAGACATTAGCGCTTAAACAAGAAAGTCACCTGAAAAGGATGGAGATGAAGGACGAAGGTTAGCTTAGCAAGGAGAGAGTGAGAATGAACAAACCCAGGGTAGCCGAAGCCCCGGTGAGAAACGTTTAATGTTTCTCAAAAGGCCTTGTGATAAACCCTTTAAATATATTCAAGCATTGCCTACATTTGACGAGAACGATGTGGAAGCATTTTTAATGTGATTTGAAAAGGTGTTTAAACAATTGCCGTGGCCAGTGACCATGGGGGTGTTGCTTGTCCAAACAAGACTTGTACGTAGAGCTAGTGAGGCCCCCCCCGCATCACTCTCAGACGAGGTATCTGGGGTATATGAGGAGGGGAAGAAAGCCATCTTATGTGCACATGAACTTATGCCAGAAGTCTATATACAACGTTTCATGAATCAAATTAGAGATCCTGGTCAAACAGACACTGAATTTGAAAGGACCAAACAAAGTATTTTTGACAGGTGGGTAAGTGCACTAATAATAGCGTTGACGCTTTTAAAGAGGTGATTCTGTTGGAGGAGTTCAAAAATGCACTTCCTGAAGTAGTGAGACCCCAAGTGGAAGAGCAGAGGTCAGCAGCTGAAAGGGCTGATGGTTATGAGTTGGTCCATAAATCAAAAGATTGGCTTCCGAAATCAATTTCAATCCATGAGCAGGAATGAGAAATGCTCGCGTGGAAAGGGGAAAGGTAGATTTTTAGTGACGATCATCAGGATGACTTGCCACAGGGTAAAAGGAAACCGTTTAAGGGGAAAGAGAAGTTCAAATGCTCCGGTGTTTTCTCTGCAATACAGGAGGCCACATGAAATGACAATTTTGGTTGGCTCAGAAAAGGAGTGGGAAGCCAGATGGAGAAAAACAGGATAAGCCAGTGAATTCTGTTGGAAAGCACAGTGGAGGCGACAAAGCTGCACGCAGAATGTGCAAGCTGGTCGGAGGTTGGTGAAGGAGGAAGTGCAAGATCTTCTTTAACCATTTGGTAGCCAACGTACAATTTATTCATATAGGCCAGGAGCAGCAGGTTACAATATTAAGAGACACAGGATGCTCTCAATCTGTGATGCTGAAAGATGAGGAGGTATGCACCTCAGAACGACTATTGGCAGAAAATGTGCTAGTAATGGGAAATCACGGTGAGACAAGAAGTGCTCAATTGTGTGAAGTGAGGCTCGTGTGCCTAATGTTCAGTGGAGAAGTCTGGGTAGGAGCACTGGACACACTCGCACCTTCAATTTGTCCTTGGGAATGATACACGAGGAAGTGTGGACTGCAGATGCTAGAGATCAGAGTCGAGAATGTGTCGGTGCGAAATGAACAGCAGGTCAGGCAGCATCCGACGTATTGGGCATAGGCCTTTCATTAGGAATGACAATGATACAGCCAATTCATCGGTAGGTGTGCTGCTGACTGTGATTCAGAGGAAATTCAGACAATTGAATTATTACAGGCCACGTATCCTGGGATTTCTCCAGGACGTGTGGTAACGAGGTTGCAAAGTCACAAAATCGCTTTTGG
>NW_025208339.1:9399-12585 GCF_004010195.1 Chiloscyllium plagiosum | reverse complement strand
GTACCATTACCTGGTATAGCATTTGTATCATTCAAGATTGTAGCCTGTTTTAGAAAGTGGTGGACTCAGCCCGGACAATCACAAAGGCCAAACTCCCATCTAGAGAATCCATTTACCAGGCCGGATGTCAAGGAAAGGCAACAGCATTCCCAAATATCCATCCTAACCTGGCAATACTTGTCCACAGCTGAAAAATGTGTTGTTGGAAAAGTGCAGCAGGTCAGGGAGCATCCGAGGAGCAGGAGAATCGACGATCGGGCATGAGCCCTTCTTGGATGCTGCCTGACCCTGCTGCGCTTTTCCAGCAACACATTTTTCAGCTCTGATCTCCAGCATCTGCAGTCCTCACATTCTCCTCATACTTTTCCACAGCCTCTACCATCGGAGAGAAGGTACAGGAGCCTGAACACACGCACCAACCGGTTTCATGCAAAAAATCTAACCTACTCTTGTTGGAATACTGAATGGACTCACAAACTCTAAGCATTCGCCTGTACCTATGTTTTTCTTTTTGCCGCTGTTTACCTATTATTTAATTATCTACGCTACTTAAATCTGTGATCTGCCGATATTGCTCACAAGACATAGCTTTTCCCTGCGCCTCGGTACCCGTGACAATAAACACAATTCAATTCAACTCAACCAGATGAAACAGGAAAGATCAAAGAGCACAGAAAAGGAAATTGAAGTGGAATTATCACAGACCCGTTTTGATCAAATGGATGACACAAGCAGGAGAGATAAATGACACAGCAGACATCTTTATCTGAGAGAAATTAATTGAGTTACAGCAGAAAGATGAAAATTTAAAACAATTGCATCAAATTGCATACACAGAAAAATAATCTGAATGTACCCCTAAATGTTATTATTGTAAAAATGACGTCTTAACGAAGAATGGAGAACATCACATATTCAGGCAGATGAGAAATGGGCAGAAATTCATCAAATCATATTGCCATCTGTTCATAGAAAATAGATGTTGCAAATGGCGCACAAGCTGACTCCATGTGGTCATTCAGGGGTGAGAAAAACTGAAGCTAAAATCCAAGAACATTTTCACTCGCGTGGACTGCACAAGAATGTCGTTGATTTTTGCCAAACATATGAGGCATAAAAAGAATAGAATCCTTACAGGGCAGAAACAGGCCATTCGGCCCAAGGCGCCCACGCCGACTCTCTGAAGAGGAATACACCCAGGCCCATTCCCCCTATAGTTAATTTCGGCAGTGGGAACGGCGAGAGAGGAAACCAGGGAGCTGTCGGGCAGGTAGATTCCCCATTTAAAAACTGACCAGAATGCAGAGGATTCTGGGAGATATTTCTGCCCACGACCGGGATATAAGTTGGGAGTTTGATACACCTGAGACCCGAGACCTTTCAGGCCTCTCAACCAAACGCCTCCTTTGTCCTTTCACCACTCGAGGGAAATCAGGTCAGCTTTTAATTCTGTCATTTCTTAGCAAGGGAAGTTAGCAGGGATGGCAGTGCAGGCAGTGTAATCTTCCTCCTAAGGGAGGTTTGAGGTGAGGGACACCATTAACGTGCTGGCTATGCACACCTGCAGGAGGCGCACCCAATTCCAGCTCCTTGGAGACGGGGTTAGCGTACTGGAGCTGGAACTGAATAATCTCAGAATCATTCGGGTGGCAGAAACAGTTACCAATAAAAGCTCCAGGAAGGTAGTTATCCTAGAAATGAAGATGGTTGAGTTACTGTTAGAAGCGGTAAGAAGCAGTACTTGTAGGGATCCCCTGTGGCCGTTCCCCTGTATCAAAAGTGTACCATTTTGGATATTGTTGGGAGCTGGGACTTACCAGGAGTAAGCCATGGGGTATACTTTTCTGGCACAGAGTCTGCCTCTGATGCTCAGAATGGAAAGTGGTGGGGGGAGAGGAGTTGAGCATTAATCATTGTGGAGTCCATAGTTTGGGATTCAGAAATGAGATTCTTTGAGAAGGAGAGAGACTCACGGTTGGTATGTTGCCTCCCAGATTCCAGGATCCGTGATATCATAGATCGTGTTTTTGGGATCCTTAAAGGGGAGGGGGAGCAGCCCCAAGTTGTGGTCCACATAGGGACCAACGACATACGTCAGAAAAATGATGGAGACGTAAGGTAAAAGTTCAAGGAGCTAAAACTACTGGAGTTGTTATCTTTGGCTTGGTACCCGTGCCACGTGCTGGCGAGGAGAGGAAGAGGGAGAGACAGCAGGTGAACAAGTGGCGACAAAGATGGTGTGGAAAGTGAGTTTCAGATCTCTGGATAATTGAGGAACAGTCAGGAGTGGGTGGGACCTCTACAAACAGTATGGTCTACAACTGAACCATAGGGGTATCAATATCCTGTGGGGGACATTTGCTAATGTTCTTCTGGGTGGTTTAAACTAATTCACCAGGGGGATGGGAACCAGAATTGCAGCTCCAGTGTACAGGAGGACGTCGAGAGTAGTGAGGTCATGATTAAGGTTTCAAGGTTGCAGGAGTGTAGAAACAGTCAGGAGGGTGGGTTGACGTCTGTCGACTTCAGTGGCAGGAGCATTCGGAATAAGGTGGGTGAACTTGCAGCTTGGGCTGGTACCTGGAACTTCAATGTCGTGGCCAGTTCAGAGACATGGGTAGAGCAGGGACAGGAATTGATGTTGCAGTTTCCAGGATTTTGATTTTTGACTGAGAGCAGACATGACGGTTAAAGAGGGGAAGGTGTGGCATTGTTAATCAAGGACAGTATTACGGTAGCAGAACGGACGTTTGATGAGGATCATCTACTGTGGTAGGATCGGCTGAGTTTAGAAACTGGAAAAGAGAAGTTGCCCTGTTCAGAGTTGTCTATGGGCCTCTGAAAATGTCGACAAGTTTAGAGGGAAAGATTGTATAGATGATTCTGAACAGGAGCGAAAATAATAGGGTAATTGTTTTGGGGGCTTTAGCTCCAAATATTGATTGGAAACGCGATAGTTTGAGTACTTTAGATGCGTCAGTTTTTGTCCAATACGTGCAGGACGGTTTCCCGACACAGTGTGTAGATAGGCCAACAAGAGGCGAGGCCACATTGGATTTGGTACTGGTTCATGAAGCAAACCAGGTGTTCAAAATGGATGTAGATGATCACAGCTGGATAGTGATAATTCGATTACATTTACTTTAGCGATGGAGAAGGACAGGTATATACTTCAGGGTAAGAGGT
>NW_025208339.1:1226-4989 GCF_004010195.1 Chiloscyllium plagiosum | reverse complement strand
TGGTGAAGTCCACATTGATCCCGTGTGTTTGGAGGGTCCACAGGTGGAAGATGAAGTGTATTTCCTCCAGGTGTCAAAGGTTTAGCGATGGATTTACCGATGTTCCGTACATGAACTGCTGCAGTCCCGTGTGTGTGGTGTCGGGACACAAAGCACAGTGTCATAAGGGAGGAAGCTTGAGGATTTTGACTCCAGTCACACTGAAGGAATGGCTGATATTTTCCCAAGTCGGGATGGTGGGAGGTTGCTTCAAGGGGAACTTGCAGGAGTTGGTGTTCCATTGTCTTTGCCGTCTTTCATGATCGAAGTTGTTTTGTGATTGCAAGGTGTTGTCTAAAAGCCTTGGTGAATTTCTAACGTGCATCCTTAGATAGTATGCACTGCTGCAATCGAGCATCGGCTGGGGAGGGAGTGTATGTTGCCGTAGCAATCAGCACCTGCGTCTCCTCAATCTTCTAGTTGTGGTAGAGATGGCCCGGTTGGACGGTACTCTTGGAGAAATCTCGGCAGTGCGGCTTGTAGACAGTGCACACTGCTGGTGCTGTGCCTCGATGGTGGAGGGAGGGGGCGTTGAGGTTGGGGGGCAGAGACTCGTTCGGGTATGGGGGCAGATGTTTTTATCTGGATTGTGTCAAGAGTCCTGAGTGTTGTCGGAGCTTCCCCCGTCCAGGTGAGAAGGCAGTATTTCATCACACTCCTGGTTTGTGCCTCATCGATGGTGGGACAAGTGTTGGGACGCGGGTGATCAGGAGGGGAGTTACTTACTGCAGGATTTCCTACCTCTGATCTGATTTTGTCGCCACAGGATTGGCTCCACTTCAGTTTCTGTTCAATGGTAATCAGCAGGATGTTGATTGTTGTGGCAAGGCAAACCCATTGAACGTCAAGGAGGCAATTGTGAGATTTCTCTCAACTTAAACCCCAAGGATGTTGATAAGATGACGAGGTGTTTCAGTAATGGTAACGCCAATGAAAGTTCAGTGGGCCATGGTTAGATTCTTTCTCAACGGTAACGCCCAGGATATTGAAATTGAGAGGCTTCATGATTGTGACGACTTTGAATGTCAAGGGGACGATGGTTATATACTCTCTCAATAGGAATCCAGGGATTCTGATAGTGCAGGTATTAAGTGATGGCACAACATTGAAGATCAAGCGGACACCAGTTAGTTTTTCTCACACTGGTAACACCGAGGATGTTGTTCATGTGGGGATTTAGTGATGCTCGTCGCATTGCACAGCCAGTGGCCACGGTTAGATTTTCTCTAATGGTAAACCACAGATTTTGATGCTCTCGGTTTCACTGATAGAGAAAACATTGATCATATTGGGATGATGGTTATATCGCCAGTCAATGAAATTAGCATGGACCCTGAGCTGATTAACACACCATTTTGAAATGTATTCTCAGACCTATTACAGAATTTCACATATTGCAATGCGGACTTACTGATCAATATTTAACCCATTTTATTCCCCATCGAGAATCAAATGGGGCATTTTAAAATATTTGTTTATATATTTGTTCTTGTAATCCTCCCCAGGAACGACCAGCAATGGACTGATCCAAGAAGCAATCCCACCCAAGAAGCGCACAATCACTTGTTCTTGTGTCCTCTGTGCCAGATCCAAGTAAGATTTACCTGGGCTCTTCAGAGATTCTGTTCTGTCCCTTCCCTCAGTGATGCCCAGACACCGCCCCCACCCGCGACCCAGTCATCTTTAAATGTAATTATGTTAGAATAAAAAAAATGCAGGATTAGCATGAGTTAACCAAACTTGTTTGTTTCTGTGACTGGAATTAATCCCCAATGGATTCTAATTGTGCCTCTGGAGAGTTCACAGCCCTCTTTATAAGAGCAAAACCTTCGATGTACGAGTACATATCGTCAGTGGGAACATCACATCGGGAATTAAGAGGGATCATCTTTTGGAGAGGAAGAGGTGAGAAAGCAATCCGAGTGAAATGGACTGAAGTGTTCCCACAATGGAGTCAAACCTGAGATCAATAGATGGGAATCTCACAGCAATGGGACAGAGTATATCCTGGTCACATTACATGCTTGAACATTATGTTGGTTTCCTCTTATTACCTTATCTCATCGAATATATTACGTACTGCAGATCGCTCCTGCTGGTTACTATCCTGTTCTGGTTGCGATTGGAGTTCCTGGTGAGTATATCTGCCTCAACTATTAACACTGGAAATAAATCAAATATGTCTGGCTGGTGTTGAAATTAAGTATCTTCTATTTACTGTGTCAGTTTTTCAAGACAAGGCAGATCTCTGTACCGGAGTATACACAGCATTGACTTTCAGGTTAACTACGTAAATTGGCCTCGGTGGGACACAGAGGAGTGTGCAGGACCAGGTTAATTACCCCATTCAACAATCGATTTATGTGGTGCTCCTTATTTCTGAATGTGTGGGATCCCAAAATATCAAGTTTAATTTATGGTTAATTTCATTCTAATGCATTGACTCCCATCTGCAGCCAATGGACAGTCTCATTCATGTTAGGGATACAGAGACTAACGTGTTTCGAAATGCCAGCGATTACTCCATCAAACAGGTACGCTTGAATCTGAATGCATAACAACGCTGTGTCTTCACATTCCTCACAGTTAACTTACTGCCGATTGTAGTCAAGTTTCGTGGAAGGTATGGTCTCTCTACGTGTATCTCTCGCTGCCTGGTGGCCATGGCAGTGGCGGATGTTCTGGTCTTTATACTAGACCTGATATTGAGATGCATTCCTGTTGTCTTTCTGGAAAACTTCTCCTTTCTGACACGCCTCCCGGTGTGCAAAATAAATGCTCTCCTGCTTTGCAAATGTATTTGCATCAGCAGAACGCAAATTTGCTCTGATTCTAGAGAAATTCCCAATTCAATGTTTCACTGCGATGGCCTTACATAATGAAGCCAGTCAATACCAAGACTGAAACCCTGTCTTGTAAGGTAACATTTTGAATTGGTTTGTTTTCAACGAGGTGACTCTGATTGAAACAGAAAAAAACAGTGCACGTTTAGTTTCAACAATGCAACAAAGTTTGACAAATTACAAGAAGTTAAGCAGTCGAAACAAATACATCCTATTGCAACACGTGTTTGTAGCACGTGTTTCAATAAAACAAATCAATTCAGCTTCAGAATACAAAACAACGCCAACACTGTATCCAAAACAACTCTCAGGCAACACTCGTAGGATAAACTCTGTGCCAACAGCTCAGTTGTTTTAACTTATAGATTATAAATGTAGATAGCTTCTTTCTGCGTATTCTACCCCGAACCATAAATATACTCAGTTCTAAGTGATATCTTCAGGAGTTTAGCCCAACGCTCCTAATCAACGAGAAACATTAACATTACTGTAATAAATAAATCAATTAGCTTTATTCTCACATGTAGTCAAATGAGTTTAGTGGGAACTTCATAACTCATCACTACAGCGCCATCTTAGGTACAAAGGTATCTATGTAGAGGTTTTACAGTTACAAGATTAGCGACAGTTAACAATGGCAACAGCCCACAGCACCATCTTCGGTAGAGAGTACCTTGGTACAATCCTTAGTTAGAGATTTAAGAAATGAAGAAAAAAAAACAAGTTAGATACAGGAACTCTCAGGTCAGAAAAACAAGGAACAATGTTAAAAAGACAAACATCACAGTCTATCCGCAAAAGGCTCCATTTCCACATCGATCTGTCGAAGGAGCATGCGCAAATACAGAGCTGAAAATGTGTTGCTGGAAAAGCGCAGCAGG
>NW_025208339.1:0-1174 GCF_004010195.1 Chiloscyllium plagiosum | reverse complement strand
TCCCTGGATGCTGCCTGACCTGCTGCGCTTTTCCAGCAACACATTTTCAGCTCTGATCTCCAGCATCTGCAGACCTCACCTTCTCCTCATGCGCATATACAGCCACACTCACCTAAAGATCTCACTGGACTGCCCCACATTTCATAATCAGAATTAAAATTAAATCCTCTCTTCAAAGCTTATTACAAATGAAGTTTCAAAAGTTTGTTTTTAAGTCTGTTGTATTCATTCAATGGAAAATGAAATGGCACCAAGGAATGTGGAAAAGTATATTTGGCTGGCAGCTTGTCGAGTCCGATCCTGTTTAATCTTCACTCATGGAATAACCCCTCCAATAAAGGATCGTGTGATTGGCCTATGGAATGAGGACCCGTTGTTCATAACAAAGGCTTCCGTATGCCCAAAGTGACGTGATTGGCTCGGAGGCAGCTGAAGAGTTTGTGATTCTCACAATAATGTCAGAACCATTTATTCCTCTAAAAGGGGGATGTTAGAAAGCGAGGGTTGACCACCCCGTTGAGAAATAAAACCAAAACACCCAAACATGTCCGCCCTATAGTCGGCATAACGTGCGCGAAAAGTGGTGTAACCTGCTTCTCGTGGTTAAATGAAATAAATCCCTGACACTCACTTTAAAATGAAGAAATAACAATTTATTTATCTGGCTCTAACAGTGAGCTACTTAACTAAACCATTAGCAAATGGAATAAATCCTTTTTAACTTCTAACTATTCCTGAATGGAACAAGATTCTCATGGAATGCTGCTCCAATCAGACTATTCCCACTCATATAACAAAAAATAGAATGTAGCTTCTCAAAATAACAGTCAGATTACGTGTCTTATGGTATAGTTTATTCCTTTGCCGCTGCTTGCTTATGGTTTACTTATATATGCTACTTAACTGTGTGATCTGCCTGTATTGCTCTCAAGGCAAAGACTTCACTGTGCCTCAGTACACGTGACAATAATTCAGTTCAATTCAATTCTCCATCCATTGTTCGGTCAGGAACACCTTCTCTTGTCATTGGCACTGTTGTTATTTAAATGGTCCTTCGAGAATACACACAGGAGACTATGAGAGTCAGTGATTCTCTGTTGAGAGTTGAGGGCCATTTGTTCCAGCGAATAGCAGTTAGCTTTGGGATATTTTTTCCAACTGGCCCATTCTCTTA
>NW_025208338.1:0-14417 GCF_004010195.1 Chiloscyllium plagiosum | reverse complement strand
TGTTTCCTGCCTCCAGAGTGTCTAATCCTTTAAAAATCTTATAAGTCCCAAACAGATCCCCTTTCAGTCTTCTAAACTCAATGCCCAGTCGCTGCAGTCGTTCAGCGTAAGGTAGTCCCGTCATTCCAGGAATTGACCTCGTGAACCTACTCTGCACTCCCTCAATAGCCAGAATGTCTTTCCTCAAATTTGGAGATCAGAACTGCACACAATACCCCAGGTGTGGTCTCACCAGGGCCATGTTCAGCTGCAGAGGAACGTCTCTGCTTCTATACTCAATCCCTCTTGTTATGAATGCCAGCATGCTATTAGCCTTCTTCACTTCCTGCTGTACCTGCATGCTTACCTTCATTGACTGGTGTAAATGAACACCCAGATCTCTTTGTGCTGCCCCTTTAACTAAATTTACTCCATTTAGTTAGTAATCTGCCTTCCTGTTCTTGCCATCAAAGTGGATTACCATACATTTATCCACATTAAACTGCATTTGCCATGCATCTGACCACTCACCTAACCTTTCCAGGTCCCACTGTAATCTCCTAACATCCTCCTCACCTTTCACCCTGCCACCCAGCTTATTATCATCAGCAAATTTGCTAATGTTATTACTAATACCATCTTCTATATCATTAAAATATATTGTAAAAGCTCATGAAATAACTACTGATTATTCTTCAAAGCTGGTTAGATTCTGGAAAGGATCCTGCAGACTGGAAAGCAGCTATCGTAAACGTAAATATTTACAACAGAACGGAGAGGGAAAACAGAAAACTAAATAGCTCGGTATCAGCTGTGAGAAAAAGACATTGTAACCTTTTATAATGGATTTGAGAACTCGACATTTGGAGAATAGTGATCTGATTTGGTAGCGTCGGCTTAGATTCTGGAAAGGGAAATGATCTTTGATAAACTTGCTGGAAATTATGGAGATTGTCCGCTGTGACATCGAAAATTGAGAACCAATAGGAATGGAGTATTTATTTTTTCAGCTGACGTTTGACATTGTTGAATACAGTTGAGTGGAGAAAGTTAAATCCCATGGGTATGTAGATGTGAAATATATACCACATGGTATAAAAATTGGATGTTGGAGACAATGAAGGGAGTGGGATTTTTCTCTGGACTGAAGGCTTGTTGGGTATCAGAATAATTAGTGTTTGGGCAATAGCTGTTCACAAGTTTAAAAAACTGAATCATATGTGAACAAATATCTTCATTCACATTTATGATTTTTTTTTTCAATGGTGAGAGATTGGGAAGTGTTGTTTAAAAGGACTTGGATGACCTTGGTCATAAGTCACTAACAGAATTATTACGTTGCAGGAAGTAAGTAATATGTGGTTCTTCATGCAAAATGATTGCAGTCCCAGAGTTGGTACATCTTTCCCAATGGTAGTGTTTTTTTGAGCGAGTATTTGGTGCATTGTGTATAGATTTGGTCTGTTTTATAAATAATGATCTCTTTGTCACTGAGAGAGTCCAAAGGAGTTTTACCAGACTAAACCCTGGCATGATCTTATCACGAGGACAGAGTGCAGGAAATATAGGTTTAACCTGTAGCTCTGTGAGAGAATAAGAAGTTGATACTTGATGGTTACGGACAGACACTGATTACATCCCAAACAGCTGAATAGAGTCAAAATTGCACACTATTCATTGGAAGTTTGATTCCCAAAAGTTTACATGCCTCTGCAGAACCTCTATCTCGATTGACAGATAGGTACAGGCTCTGAATGAACTCTGGACACTTGAATGCACAGTTACTGTGTGACACTGTACTAAATGTCACTTTGTACACAATCCTGTCAGCAGTCACAATACCTTCATTTTGAATGAGTTAACAATTCTACACCAGCTTCTGACCTCCATAGAGAGCGTGGGTCTGCTTTCTTGAAGATGGAAGACATCTTGGAAAATAGTTAATAAAGTTTGCTTCATTCCTACGACCAGAAAACCATGTGAAAGTAGCATATAGGTAGCATAAGTAATTGTGGACCAGGTTGGAACAGTCCACCTGTTCAGTCACTGCTCCATTTGTTTGTGATTTTGCAGCATCTCTGACACCTTCCTGTTCCTGTATTAGTGACTTGTGAAGCTGAATGACGTCTTCCTGTTCCTTATGTAAGTGACTCCGGGTGTGAAATGGTCTCTTTCTTATCCCATGTAAGTGACAATTGGGAATCAGCAGATTCCTTCTTTTCCTGTGTAATAGCCAGGAGGGACTGAATGAGCTACCACACGTCCTGTGCAATAGTTTGATGGGCTACATAACATCCCCATATTCTTGTGAATCCAGATTGTGGTGCAGAATGAGCACCTCCGTTTACTGTGGAAATGTGCAGTGTCTGTCATTGCTGTTACATAAATGTTACCCAGGCTTTCACAGCATGATCTTGAATGGCGTCCAGTTCTAGTTGCACATGGACACTCTCGACTTCAAGAGCTGAGTAGTGAGAACTTGTTTTGAACATGATGTTAACTTCTGTGAATATCCCCAGTCTTTCTCAGTTTGGACTCAACGGGCTGAATGGCCTCCTCCGACACTGTTGGGATTCTATAATGACCAACTGGAGATGCCTGGGCTGAGGGAGCTACTCTGGGGATCTCCGACAAATGTGTCCCATGGCTGAGATGATTGATGTCCGCTGGTGATAACCATCTTCCCTTGTGCTGTGAATGACTCCAAACAGTGGAGAGGTCACAATCGATTCTCATTAAGTGCGAATTTGCTCAGACTCCTTGATGTCATCCTCAGTCTAATACTGCCTTGAGTTCAGGGCCAGTCTCTCTTACCTGAGCCCCCGTGTTTACTCTTTTGTTCATATCAAAATGTCATAGTGTTGAAGCAGAGAATGTTTTCTTCAAACAGTGGGTAGTGAATGTCAGGAATTATCTTGCACAGAGAGTTAAGGGAGCAAGATCACTGAAAGGGACCAATGGTGTTCTTCTCGGATCAGTTCTGGTCGTTGTGACTTTTATAAATGACTTGGATGAGGAAGTGGAAGGGTAGGTTAGTAAGTTTGCTGATAACACGAAGGTTTGTAGATTGATATACAGTGTGGGGGGCTGTTGTAAGTTGCTACTGGATATTGACATAATGCCGAGCTGGGATAAGAAGCGGCAGATGGGTTTCAAATTGGAAAAGTGTGAAGTGATTAGTTTTGTAAGTTTGAATTTGAATTTGAATGCATGGTTATAGGCAGGATTCTTTCCAGTGTGGAGTCCATATCCTTACATCCTTCAAAGTTGTGGCCTAAATTGACCAGGTTGTTAAGGAGACGAATGGTGTTAGCTTTCATTAACAGGGGGATTGATTTTAAGAGCAGTGAGGTTATGCTGCAGCTCTATATACCCCTGGTTAGACCACACTTGACATATTGGGTCCACTGTTGGTCACCCAATTAAAGGAAAGTTACGGAAAACTTAGAAAGGGTGCAGAGGAAATTTACCAGAATGCTGCCTGGACCGGAGGGCAGGTTTTATGAAGAAAGGTTGACAGAGCTAGGGCTTTTATCATTGGTGTGAAGAAGGATGAGAGATGACTTGATTGAGATAAACAAGATGGTGAGAGGCATATATACATAAAATATATACATTGGATAGCCAGAGGCTTTTTTCCAAGTCAGAAATGGCTATCACGATGAGGCATCATTTGAAGTGAGGTTTCGAGGAGATCTCAGAGGTCAGATTCTTACACAGAGAGTAGTGGGTGCGTGAAATGCACTGCCAGCAGTGGTATTTTGTCAGGTATATCAGGGACATGTGAGTGACTCTTAGATAGGCACATGGGAGGATAGTACAATGTAGTGTATGGAGGCTAGTCTGATCTAAGAGTAGGAAAAAAGGTCGGTGGAATATCAAGGGCCGATGGGCCTGTACTGTGCTGTACTGTTCCATGTTCTATCTTCTCTGAAATTATTTAAAGGGGGGTAGATGTATTTTGACCCCTCAGAGAGGTGAGGGCCTTGAGGAACCGAGCATTAAAGAGGATTTGAGACCGAGGGCAGATCAACAATTATCTTAGTGAAGAGCAAGGCAGGATTGGGGTTTGAACGATTTTTTCCTGTTTCTGATGTTCTCACATTCTGTTATTGAAAAGTTAGTGGGCGTGATTTTCCTGAAAAGTCTGTTATTGAATATTGCAGTTAGGAGCACCCGAGGACTCTGTGAGCAATCGCGAAGTGAGTTCTGGGGTTTGTATTCACAGTGAATCTGGGTCTACAATATGAACAACAAATGGTGTACAAGTTGCAGAGGGAGTAAGCTCTATATAGAGAGATGCGGTGACTCTTTCATACGCAACCTGGATTTTACAATTATATTTTCCAAATCTCCTAAACCGTTTGGGACAGACTTGAGGGGCTGAACAGTTTCCTCTGTTTCTGTGCACCATGTTATAGCAGTAACCAGCTTCCAACTGCTTCTGTCTAGCAGGGTTAAGGTGCTGAAAGGAACACAGAAACATGGGACTGAGGAGCAGTACTGGGTCATTAGACACTTTGAACATTCTCCACCAGGCACCTATAGTGGTTGATCAGGTTGTGGTCGCAGCCCCACTTTCCTGTCTGTATCCCATTCTCCGCGACTCACTGCTCTGCCAAATATTTAACTAACACAGCTTTGAATGAATGTAAACAAAGAGGAATGTCAAACTTCTGGGGAAGAGAATTCCCACAAGAGAAACAGATCCTTTATTCCAGTTTGCCCACATCGGCCAGATATCCCAATCTGGTCTAGTCTCATCTGCCATCATATGCCCCATATCCCTCTGAACCATTCCTATTTATGTACCTATCCCGATATATTTTAAATGTGTCATTGTACCCGCTGTCAACATTTTCTCTGACAGCACTTTCCATTCACGCATCACCTTTGGCATGAAAATGTAACTCCCAAGGTCCACTCTAAACCTTTCCCGCAGGACCTTCAACCTATACTGTCTATAACTGCACTCCTCTAACCCTGGGAAAAAGACCTTGGCCATTCAGACTATCCATGCCCCTCAAGATTTCATAAGCCACATGTTACGGTTCACCCTCCTCCAGTCCAGGGGAAAAGCCTCAACCTTTTCATCTTCTCCCTGAATCTCAACTGCCCCCCCCCCCCCACCGACCCCCCACTCCCAGTATCGAAAAATCCTTGTAAATCATTTCGGCGTCCTCTCAACATCCTCCTATCAGCAGAGCCAACATGGTGCGCAGTATTCTTAACGTGGCCTCACCTGCGTCCTGTACAGGGCTAACATGCCACATCAACTCCTATGCTCAATGTTTGGACCGATTAAGGCAAGCATGTCAAACGTGTTCTTCACCACCCTGTCTACCTGTGACACCACTTTCATGGAACTGTCAACCTGCACCTGTAGGTCTCTGTTTTCAGTAACATTCCCGAAGGCACGACCCTGCTTTAATTTAACAAAATGCAAAACCTCACAAATATCTAAATAAACTTATCTTGCCAGTCGTTGGCCCTTTGATGGTCAAGGTTGCTTGGACCGATTAAGGCAAGCATGTCAAACGTGTTCTTCACCACCCTGTCTACCTGTGACTCCACTTTCAAGGAACTGTCAACCTGCACCTGTAGGTCTCTGTTTTCAGTAACATTCCCAAAGGCATGACCCTGCTTTAATTTAAGAAAATGCAAAACCTCACAAATATCTAAATTAAACTTATCTGCCAGTCGTTGGCCCTTTGATGGTCAAGGTTGCCGCTGTACTCTAAGATAGTCTTCTTCACCGTCCGCTACACCACTCTGCTGATGTTATCTGCAAACTGACTAACCATACCTCAGATATTCACATCCAAGTTATTTATCTGCATGATGAAAAGCAGTGAGCTCAGCAGTGATTCTTTCAGGACACCCCTGACCACATTCCTCCCGTCTAGAAAACAATCCGTTACCTTCAAGACCATTTTGTATCTAATTGGTTAACGTTCCTTGAATTCCATGTGACCTAACCTTAGTAATCTGTTAGGATGAGGAACCGTATTAAATGCCTTGCTGTAGCTTATGTAAACAATGTACATCAGACTACCTCCGTCAACCTTCTTTGTCACGTCTTCAAAATACTCAATTACATTAATGATACTTGTTTTTCATGGCACACAGCCATGTTGACTACCCCAAACCAGTCCTTGTCTTTCTAAATGCATGTAAAACATATCCCTCAAAACCGCCTCCAACAACCTACACTACACTGACGTTAGGCTCACTGAGTTGATAGTTAACTGTGCTTTTAGATCACTGTTTCCTTTTCTAGTCCCACTCTTCCACTGGTCCCAAAAATTTCAATTATTACTAGGTTAATGAAATAGCCAATGATACAGATCTCAGAGTGTGTCAGGGTCAGTATGAGGAACAAGTCAGGCAGATTTCTTTCATCTGCTAAAACACGTTAATGACTAAAACAATGTTACTCAAACTATGATGGAAAGAAGAATGATGAGTGGGTATTGAAAACATGTGCATTAAACAAACACGGGCAGCCTCTCTCTCTCTGTCTGTCTGTCTCTCTCTATCTCTCTCTCTCTCTCTCTCTCTCTCTCACACACACACACGTTTGATGAAAAAAAAACAACCTGGAAATCAAAATCTCTGCGATGTTAACTTGAAAGAACGTTTTACAAATATTATTGGAACTCATGACAAGAGGGAAAATGAGAGTTTGGCCCAAATGCTATTCTACTTGTAGAGTCAGAGAGAAATACAGCATGAAGACAGGCGCTTTGGCCCAAGTTAGTCTATGTTGACCTTAATGTCCATCCACGCTAAACCCATTTCCCTGCACTTGGCCCATATGTTGCTGAGCCTTTCCTCTCCATGTTCTTGTCCAAGTGTCTTTTAAATATTGTTAATGTAAATGCCTCAACCACTGACAGCTCATTCCATATGCTTATCACCCTCTATGAGATCTATCCCCTTTTTGGTCTCTTTTATTATTTCCTTTCTAACCTTTAGCTGATGCACTCTAGTCCTCGATTCGAAAACGCTGGGAAAAAAAAAAACTGTTCATTCACCATATCTGTGCCTCCCATTATCTTGTACCTGTCCCCACCATCAGTCCCCCTCAGCCTCCTATGCTCTGAAGAAAAATGTCATTGCTTCTTCAACCTCTCCCTGTAAATCAGACTGTTGGGTCATGTGAACATCCTTGTAAATTTCGTCTGCAATCTTTCCAGTTTAATAACATCCTTCTGGTAGCAATGTGACCAAAACTGAACACAACAATGCAAGTGCGGCCTCAGCAACATCCTGAAACGTGCAACAGAACTTCCCAACTTCCACACTCAATGCCCTGACTGATAAATGTCAGTGTGCAAAAAACCATGTCACTCACCTGTCTGCCTGTGACTTTACTTTCAGAGAACCATGCACCTGTACTCCAATGTCCCTCTGTTCCACTACACCATTTAACTCCCTGCTATTCACCACGAAATTCCTGCTTTGGTTTTACTTCACAAAATGCAAAACTCACATTTATCTATATTAAACTACATTTTCCTATTTTTTGACCCACTTCCCCAGCTAATCAAGGTCCTGCTGCAATTTCTGAAAACTTCCCTCACTGTCATCACCAAATTCTATTAGGCTTACTGGTCTATAGTCCCCAGTTATTTCTTTCCTTCCCATTTTGATTAAGGGAACAACATTCGCTACCCTCCAAGTCTTCTGGGACCCCACCTTTAGTTAACGATAATGCAAAAATGCCAGCCAGGGTCCCTGTAGTTTCTTCTCTAGCCTCATGCTGTGTTTTTTCAGACATCTGGTCAGAACCAGGAGATTTATCCACCTTTCTACATTCTAATACCTGTACATCCAACACCTCCACTACTATGATATAGACTGTCCCCAAAGATATCACCACTAACTTCCATAAGCTTCCACATCAAGTCTTCATGTATTTATCTATGGTGAAAATAGAGGAGAAATATTAATTAAGAACCTTCAGAATTTCCTGCATTTCCGCATATACATATCCACTTTGATCCTTCAGGGGTCTTATTTTCACCGTAGTTATTCTCTTTTCTTAAATATATGTGAACAACCTCTTTGGATTCATCCTGACCTTCTCAGCCAAGGTTATCTCATGTCCCCTTCTCACCCTCCTGAGTTCCTTCTTCACCCTCCTGTATATGTCCAGGGATTCCTTTGATCCCATCTGCCTGGACCTCACCCACACCTCCTCCTTTTCCTTTGGTTAAAGCCTCAATATCTCTTGTCATCCAGTGTTCCCTCTTCATGCCGACTTTGCCCGTCACCCTCACAGGAACATATAGACCTTGAACTCTTGCTATCTCATTTTTAAATGCCTCCCAGTTGCTGGAGGTCTGTTTGCCTGCAAACAAACTACTCTAATCAGCCCCTGCAAGTTTCTGTCTAATTCTATCAAAATTCACCTTGCCTCAAGTTATATCTTGCACCTGTGGACCAGTTTGTCCCTCTTCATAACTTTAATAAAATTAATAGAACAATGGTGACTGGTCTCAAAGTGCTCCCCCACTGTCACCTCAGTCACCTCTCCTGCTCTATTTCCCAAGAGTAGGTCGAGTTTTGGCCCTCCTATACATAATGTAGGCTCCTCTACATACTGCTAGAGGAACCTTCCCTGAACACACTTAATACGTTCACCTAATCGAAGACCTTAATTCTGTGTCAGTCCCAATTTATGTTAGGAAAGTTAAAATCTCCTGCAATGACAATCCTATTGACCCTGCAAGTCTCCACAATCTCTCCACATATTTTTCTTCCTCGAATTCCCATTGACTACTTGGGGGCCTATAGTACAACCCCAATAATGTCACCATTCCATTCTTAATTCTTAGTTCCACCCACAAAGCTTCACTGGATGATCCTTCAGTTATTTTATATCTAAACACTGCTGTGATACTCACCGTAATTAAAAATGCAACTCCCCCTCTGCTCCTTACACCACCACTATCCCGCCTAAAGTAACTGTACCCTGGTACATTAAGCTGCTAGTCCTGTCGCTCCCTTAGCCCTGTTTGTGTAATGGCTACAATATGCCAGTCCCACGTATCTATCCACGCCCTGAGTTTATCAGACTTAGCTATCAGCCATCTTGCATTGAAACAGATGCAATTTAATCCAAAAGACATTCCTTGCCCTTTTTCGTATTCCAGCCTGACCTGTCTCTTCACTTTACTGTTTCTGATTACTGTATCTCCTTCCATCCCCGAACTTTTCTCCCTGCTGTTGAGGATCCCACGCTCAATAGCCTCCCCAGCCCCAGTCAATCTAGTTTAAACCCTCCCTTGTAGCACCAGCAAACTTGCCTGGCAACATATTGGATCCCCTGAAGTTCAGGTATAACCAGTTCCTTTTGAACAGGTTACCTCTGCCCCACCAATGATCTAAAAATCTGAATTTCTGCCTGCTGCACCAATTCTTTAGCCACATTCATCTGCTATGTCCTCCTGTTATTACCGTCACAAGCATGTAGCACTGGAAGTAAACCGGATATTACCAATGTCATGGGCATGGTTTTTATCTATTTTTCCTCGCTCTCCACAATCACTCTGCAGGACCTCATCCCTATTTCTGCCTCTTTCATTTGTACCAACGCGCACAATGACTTCTGGCTGCTGCCCCTCCCACTTGAGAACGATTTGCAGCCACTCAGACATTCTGAACCGTGGCATTTGTGAGGCTGCACACAATTCTGGATTCCCGTTTGCAGCCACAGAATCGCTTGTCTGTCTCTCTCTCTCTCTCTCCACGCCCCCACCCCCCCAACAAACTATCGAGTCTTAATAATTATTTCTGAAGTTATTCTGCTCACACAAGCTTCTGAAAGTGTGATTCCTTCCCGGAGCAGATGAAATTGGCTGGATTCCCTTTCCATCAAGCCGTGGGGAGATTCCAATGAATCCTCATCCGGTCTTCTCCGTGAGTGATAAAACCGACTATGCTTTTGTTTTCGCTCGCACACATTGCTGTGATGAGGGACAGGGAAAGAGAAAGGGAGCAACAGGCTGTTCCTTCTCAGACGGGTTACACTTTTCCATCTCTAAATTGATTCAGAGATGTTGTCAGTACCCAAACTGGACCTTATGAGCTCTCCTTGAACATTGTTTGAATGATATGACTCCATCACATTCCCTGCTCCATGCAGGTGCATCTATGGTGCCGTCATACACAGAATCATTTCATTAATAAATAAAGTTACCCTAAATGATCTGAAGATGTGTATAAAAATAAAACGTTTAATATTTTCACAATATCTGCGTTAAAATGAATATGTTCTATTCTTAAAGAAATACAGAAATTGCTGGAAATGCTCAGCACGTCAGGCAGCATGTCTGAAGAGAAACGAGAGTTAACATTTCTGGTCCAGTGACCCTGTCTCAGAATCTGTCTTATTCTTAAATTACATCCCCAGTTTTATTCTCCTACACAAGAGGAAATGTCCATCAGGTATTCACCAGCTGCACACACCTCATGATCGTATATGGTCAATAAGAACATCTCTCGATCTCAGGCCTAAACTGGTAATCCTTCATAACATAATGCCTTCATCCCAAGGCCGAGTAAAGATAAGCATCTTTGTAATGTTTGAAAACAATTTCACTTTTTTTCAGTTGTGGGGATCATAACTTCAAACTTTACGTCAGATGTGGTCTCCGCAATGCCTTCTCCGATGCAGGGAAACATCCTAATTTCAAAGCCGATACCCATTGCATGAAACAGCATCATTCCGTTTCCCTTCCAAATCAATTGATGCATCTTCACAGTAACTTGATGTGATTCATCTACTAAGACACACAAATCCCTGTATACCACCAAGTTCTGCATTCTCTCTCCATTTAAATTATTTACTGCTGTTTTGTTATTTCCCCAAAACACAAAGTTCCAGTCACCCACATTGTACTGCTTTTTTTGCTGCAGGTTTACTCACTGCCCTCCCCTGTCTGTATCCCATGGCAGATGCTCTGCCTCCACTTGACACCTTTTGACTGTTTGTCCTGGTGTATGAACAAACTCAGCTCCAGTCCATTCAGCCCCTTCATCCAAGGCATAAACCTAGATTATAAACTGTTGATAAGCTCACACTGATCCCTGAGGAATTACACTAGTTACAGCTTTCCAAGCTGAAACATATCTCTTCTCTGTATTTCTAGCTAGTTAGTCAGGGCTTCCCTGTTCCTGTGTAGCTGCCCAGAAAGGTTGTATGGCCTCAACCTGTGCGATGTAACTTAGTCTATTCCTGTGTAACTCCATTGAGAGGCAGAATGGTATCCTCCTGTCTCATTATAACGCATCTGACTGGCTGAAAGGGGCCTAGCTCTGGCTCTCTGTAACAGCTTCGATGGGAAAATGGGAGGGGAGGACCACATGTGGGATAAGAGCAGCACTTGGCCATTCGGCCCCTCCAGCCTGCTGCTCAGTTTAGAAACATCATGGCTGGTCTGACTGTAGCTGAACACCCCTTTCCTGTCTGTTCTCAGTAAACATTGACTCTGTGTCCCATCAAAGATCAGTCAAGATCAGCCTTGAGTGTCTTCAATGACCCAGTCTTCACTGTTCCATGAGGATGACAGCGCCACAGATCGCACATTCCGAAGGAGAACAGAACAACGTTATCTCAAATGTGAATGGGAGACCCTTTAATTTTAAAGTGTGTTAATCTCACAGTAAGTCGCCCCCAATTCTGAGAAATAACAGCACAACAAATGTGAACAGACGTAGACCAATCAGCTCCTCAAACCTATCCCATAATCGCATTGACTGTTCAGTAAAGTATTTATCAAACTCAGCCTCCATTGCACACTCCAAAAATATTCCTTTCATCTGAAGGCCACACAGCATAGGAAATTGAAACAAGATCATTAGGCCCATCAGCTCTACTTTGCTGTTCAGACCTGCCTGACATGTTTCTTAACACAATCCCCCTACATTCTCAATGTAACTCTGGATGCATGTTTTAATCAAAACATATCTATCTCTGTATTAAAGTCATGACTGTACCTGTGTCTCAATATGGGTGTGTGTTTGTGTGTGCGTCTGTTTCTCTGTTTATCTGTTTAATAGCAGGATACAGGGTGGTGGAGGAGGGTTATGTGTGCGTGTTTTGTGTATATATGTTTAATGCAGGACACGGGGTGGTGATGGAGAGTTATGTGTGTGTGTTCCTGTGTATAACTGTTTAATGGCAGGTGACAGGGTGGTGGTGGAGGGTTGTGCGTGTGTGTTTCGGTGTATGTCTGTTTTATGGCAGGAGACATGGTGGAGGTGGTGGGTTGTTTTCAAACTGGAAACCTTGAACCAGGTGTGATTCACAAGAAAAAGTGTTGGATCCTCTTTTGTTTGACATTTATATCAATGACTTGGATGAGAATTGTGGAAGACATGATTAGCAAATTTACAGATGACATCAAGATTGGTTGTATCATGGACAACGTTTACTTAACAATATACAGTCAGTGATTATAACGATACCTTGATCAATTGAATATGTGAATTGTAGACCTTTACAGCCGGGCAGCAGTCCTTTCGACTCATCCAAGTCGACCAGATATTCTGGATTAATCTTGTCACATTTTCCAACATTTGTCCCACATCCCTCTGAACCATTCCTATTCATATACCCATGCCTTTTAAATGTTGTAATTGCACCATCCTCCACAACCTCCTCTGGCAACTCATTTCATACAGACACTGCGCTTTGCGTGAAAGAGTTCACTCTAGGTCTCTCTTCAATCTTTCTCTTCTCACCTTAAACCTATGCCCATTAGTTTTGGTCTTCCCATCTCTGGGAGATAGACCTTAACTATTTACCCTTCCCATGATTGTATAAACCTCCAGAAGGTCTAAATGCGACTCCAATCAACACGAACGGTTCTATTTTCAGTCATCCTGGGCCTAAATTCTGAAATTCAATAATGACACCTCTTCTTTATCCATCAAGTCACAATATAAAAACCATTTTAATCCAACTTGTTCAGACATATGATGAAATATCTCTGTCGGATTTGAACCTAGAGCTTTTAGGCTCAGAGGTAGGGGCACTACCACTACTCAACAAGAGCCTCGAAAGCTGCAACGTGATTGTCCTGCGTGCTTGTTCATCAGCCTGTTCTGACATGCTGTGACACACCTCCACAACAGGCAGGACATGTATCTAGAATATCTGATCCAGAAATTGTGACATTAAAACAGGTTCATGGACTGAAATCAAATCCAGAACTCTGATATAAGGCCAGGGGCGTTTCCCATTACACAAGACTTAAACCATGCCCAGAATTTGCGTCATATTTTAAGTGTCAGCTTTCAGCTCTGCATGCATTTATTAAGTTCTGATTAACTTGACTGAAAGATACAGGCAACAGTTCTCATTGTTAAACAAATAAAATGTATTAGACTCAACTACAGGATGATAATTCATGCTCTCTGCTATCGACATAAACTATGAACATCTTGAATTGCTTGGCTATGATTTTCAGCTTAAATGGTGATTATCTGTAGTCTGCAATATTATGGAAAGAAATCGTGCAGGCACGTCTGAAGTACCTCAAATAGATATCAATACCGAACACCAGAGATGAGGAAAGAGCCCAATTTCATAGAGTCATAGAGTCATAGAGATGTACAGCATGGAAACAAACACTTTGATCCAACCCGTCCATGCCGACCAGATATCCCAACCCAAACTAGTCCCAACTGCCAGCAGCCGGCCCATACCCCTCCATGCACTTTCTATACATATACCCATCCAAATTCCGCTTAAATGTTGCAATTATACCAGCCTCCACCACTTCCTCTGGCAGCTGATTCCATACACGTACCACCCTCTGCGTGAAAAGGTTGTCCCTTAGGTCTCTTTTATATCTTTCCACTCTCACCATAAACCTATGCCCTCTCGTTCTGGACCCTGCGACCCCAGGGATAAGACTTTGTCTATTTTTCCTATCCATGCCCCTCATAATTTGTAAGCCTGTACAAGATCTCCCCTCAGCCTCCGACTCTCCAGGGAAAACTGCCCCAGCCTGTTCAGCCTATCTCTGTAGCTCAGATCCTCCAACCCTGGCAACATCCTTGTAAATCTTTTCTGAACACTTTCACTCCAAGGTTTCTTAGTTCAGCAACACTCCCTAGGACCTTACCATTGAGTGTATAAGTCCTGCTAAGATTTGCTTTCCCAAAATTCAGCACCTCACATTTATGTGAATTAAACTCCATTTGCCACTTCTCAGCCCATTGGCCCATCTGGTCCAGACCCTGTTGTAATCTGAGGTAACCCTCTTCGCTGTCCACTACACCTCAAATTTCTGGCCAAAAAACACTGGTCACTATTTCCAACCTCAGGCATGTGGTTTCCGTCGTCCTAAACTCATTAAGTGATACAAGGCAACGGTTTACTTTCCAATCTCTCCTTAACCATTCTTCCCTCTGCCCGCACG
>NW_025208337.1:13289-14414 GCF_004010195.1 Chiloscyllium plagiosum | reverse complement strand
ACTAGCTCACAGGATCTAGTTGTCCAAACTCCATGGGGAAGGGAGGGTTACAAAGAACTTGGAACATTCTGATCTTTGTAAAGTGGTGGGGGTAAGAAATTGACTAACTGACCATGTAGCAATGCAAGGTGGGCCTCCTGTCCTTCTTGCAAGAGGGACACACACTTATCTAATCAAGCTCAGAAATATCAGTACCTTAGCGGAGGGGTTTACGTGGTCCAAACATTTTACGATGCTTCTAATTGCTCTGTGTTCTTAAGGTGCTATGAGTCCTGTCAGATCCGTTACTGTCCAACTATTTATTCAAGCACAGTCTTACATCAGCCTAAAGGAATAGACTATAACCTCAGTCACAATCACCATCTTCCTGTTGATTTCAAGGGTGCCCTGATGTTCTGAGTCTTGCAGAACAATTCAGAGTAAGCAATATCAGAGAAGTGATAGGCTAAGGATGTTTCATTTTTCCAAGATTAACCTCTGGGTCTTCCCTTCCCCCCCCGAGCACTGTCAGATCCTGATCTATCTTTATGCCTTTTGAATTTTTTTGAAGCTGTGATTTTAATACAATTAAATTAAGCTCAGTAAAATTAACTGCATCCTGTCTCTGTTTTGTGTATAATGCCCGGACCATATTAAATAGAGAAGCAAATTACAGCAGATGTTCTGATGAAGAGTCAAATTGACCCGAAATGGTAGCTTGCTCTGTCCATCAATGCTGCTCAATCGGCTGTGATTTCCAACATTTTCTTTTCGGTATAATACATTATACAGCTTCGAGAGTGTGGTGCTGGAAAAGCACAGCAGGTCAGGCAGCATCTGAAGAGCAGGAGAATCGATGTTTTGGGCTTAAGTCCTTTTTTAGGAAGGGCTGTCTTGATCACTTCCTCTCGACTTTCCTATTTGAATATCTCCACAACTGCCTTTGTAAAATGACCGTGCTGTAAACACACCCTCCTACCAGTGGAGGGGGTGGGCATGGTGTTTGCTGAAGTACTATCACTGGCATAAACATATTATTGTGTCACAAGTTTACATAGTCATACAGCACGGAAACATAGTCACACAGCACGGAAACATAGTCATACAGCACGGAAACATAGTCATGCAGCACGGAAACATAGTCAT
>NW_025208337.1:0-1973 GCF_004010195.1 Chiloscyllium plagiosum | reverse complement strand
CATTTGACTTCTCCTCTCAAATGTTCACAGTCTAATACCCCAGAGCATTGGATTGTGTAATTGGCTTAACAAATTGTCAATATGCAAAATTCAAACTTGATAGCAAATTGGTATTTTTCGGGGTATAATTTAAACTGGCCTCGTTCGAGTTTATATTTGTCTCCAGGCAACGAATTAATCGAATTCTTCAATCCGATGTGGCTTTGTTGCCTTCTTGAGTACAGTTGGTGCTTTGTCCGGTGGTTCTGCTGCATTCAACTCTCTTAAAGTATACCTTCATTTTGAGAACATCCACCCCTTAAGAAAATAAGTAAGATCAAAATGAAAAATGGCTTCTTTTTCTCTAACTTTAAGCACATAAACCGACCATATACAAATCTTTCATTTAAGTTCACCTTAATTTTTTTGCCAAATCTTTAAATAAATCAAATCTCATCGACACTCTATCAGGTGAATTCCTGATTACGCGTCTGCAGTTACATTCTTCTGACCAGTAACATACACACTTTTTAAAGTAAAAGTCTGTCACATAAGACTCCAACGAAATAGTCTCATATTCTTATCCTTAAAACGTTCTAAGAATGGAAGCGGATTGTGGTCAGTGTACACAATCGTTTCTGACACATTGTTCATAACATACACATTAAAATGTTCTCAGGTCAGAACCAAGCACAATAGTTCTATTTCTGGTGTGGAGTATTTGCACTTGTGGATGTTGATCTTCAAATAGTAAACAACTGGCAGTTCAATCCCATCCTTACTTTACTGGACAAGTTCAGCTCCAAATCCAATGTCACGAACATTGATGGTGACTTTAATCGTTTTGAAAAGCTTGCTGTAGCTAAAACTGGTTTTGCGGTCAAGTTCGACTTCAAATGGATGAATGCCTCCTGACATTGTTCTGTCCATCGAAACTTTGTGTTCATCTTTGGCAAATAGGTGAACGGTACCACTACACTGCTGAAGTTTGGAACAAGCCTCTGAAAGCATCCGCTGAGTCCTAAGAATCAAATCACTTCTTTCTTCGAAATTGGTCGAGGAAATTCCTCGATGGCATACGTCTTTGTGTTTCGTGGGCTAAAGGTTACATGACCAATATTCTGTCACAAAAACGTCACTTCTTTTTCGCGAATTCCATTTCAATTAAGTTTATCACTACTTTTGTTTCTGATAGTCGTTCAAAGAGTTTTGCCAACTGTACCAATCGATCTTTCCAGAACTTATTAAAGATCACTACGTTGTCCAAATAGACTGCACACTTTCTTAGCCGAGCCACAATTCTGTTCATGAGCCTTTGGAATGTGCTGAGCGCATTCATCATTCCAAAGTTCATCTTTTTAAAATCAGACAACGTAAATGTGGAGTTACAAACGCAGAAATTTTCATTTGTCAACTCTCATATAGGTAACGTATATTAACCAAGCATTAAGTCTAAATTGCTGTTACAATTGGCTTCTCCAACTTTCTAGATGCAGTTCGCCAATCTCGCAATTCGGTATGAGTGCAATGTTGGAATTGTGTTGATCTTCTGATCATGTATGCAAAATCGTTGAGACCCAATAGTTTGAGAACGAAGATGAGCGACGAGCTTCATTCCTTTTGGCTTGTTTCAATAATGTTCTCGTCCAGTTTGGCCTCCACCTCCAAGTGGACCTGCCTGGTTTGAAAGCATTAATTCGATAGGAGTGTTGTTTTATCAGAGCACTATACACTACGTCTACTTTATGTACAATAGCATTAGTCTTCCCCATCTGGTCCTCACAAATGTCCTTGTGCTGTAGTAACAATTGTTTCAACGTCCTTCAGAGCTCCTGAGACCAATAGTTTACTGATCTATCCTACACCTCAAGGACTTTTTCATTTTGAAATATTTTTGAGACATCTCAAAATGCATATTATTTGGGCTGGTTTTCTGACTCTGTTCCTCCCGTTCTTTCTCTCTCATATAAAAATGTTTCAACATGTTCACACGT
>NW_025208336.1:7511-14413 GCF_004010195.1 Chiloscyllium plagiosum | reverse complement strand
GTGGGGCAGGCTGGTGGGGATGAATGGCCGACACCTGCCATTCTTTCCTATTGTTTTGTGGCACTCCCTGTCTCTGTGTCTTGCTTATTCCCTATTATGCTCTTAACTGTCTAACTTACACAAACTCCTATCACTGGAACTTTCTCAGACCACTGAATCCGTTCTGTCAAAACCCCTCCAGTCCATCCAAACTCTCAATCTGTTTACTCCACCAGCCCGATATCCCTTCCTATTTTGTTAAATTCCTTTAGCTGTTGGATCTCTCCCTTTGTCTGTTACATGAAATCCTGCAGCGTCCTTAACTTTGTGTGCTCATCAGATCCATACTGTCTTCCCTGCCTCTGTGACCTAATCCCACACACTGACACTGCTTCTGACATTGAACACTTCTCTGCCTCTGTTAACTCCTTCTGGTCCTGCAGACCTCCTTGTCTGTATAGTCCTGTCTAGTTCATCACTCCACATTGTCTCTTCTGTCTAAACCAGACTCCGTTTCCCTCCTTCCAACTGTAACCTCTTCCAGACCCTACAATCATCTCTCTTTGCAAATGATCCAGCAGCTATGTCACTCCCCATCTGTCAGGCCATCTCCAGTCCAGGCAGATTCTGCCAGACTAAATCTGTATCTCTTGTAGCTCCAACTGTCATCGTTATCTTTACAATCTCCCTTTTCCTGCAACCCTCCCTGTCTCTGTAACGCCTGCAGCTCGAGATCCCACCTCTGTCTATGTAATGCCCAGTCGCTATAATCCTCCCTTTTTCTCTTTCCTTTAGGAATCATAACCCTTTACGTCCATGTGGCATATGTCATCCGACAACCTATTTGATTACTAACAAGCATCAGTGATCTCAAACCACCCGAATTCTTCAACATCCTTCACTCTCTCCAAACATTCTTTTACCTGTAGCCTTCTCTCATGCCTGCACTTCCCTTTAAATCCGGATATAAGTCCATGCTCAGGGAAGCAAAGTCTCAGTACCGACCCTGTAAGAACTCTAACGATTCTTTGCTGTATCAGTAAATTTGCCTTGTCTTCTAAATTCTAATGAGTTCAATTTCAATGTTCGCCATATCTTCACATCAATATCCCCACATTTGGAGGATCAGTCCAGTGACCTCTGGTTTGAATTGCCTCCAATGCAAGAACATTTTTCCTCGAGATGGAAAACCAAAACTGTTCACAGGGTTCTCGGTGTGAGCTGATTCCGGCTTTCTATTGTAGTTACAAGCCTTCCCTATTTTTATTCAAAACACCTTTTGAAATCAATGCCAGCATTCGATTTGAATTCCTTGAAGGCCTGCTGACCCTTTATCTTACCTTTATGAGATTTTTGCAAGGATTCCCAAATTAGTCTGTGGTGTAGCACACTGCAGTTGATCTGAATCATAGAGATGCCAGCAATAATAAGTAAAATGCTGGAATTTAAACGATATGCCAGAAATGATAACTGCACACTTAGAAAACGATAGAATAAGCACAGCCCACAAGGCCATCACGGTGGCACGAAGGAAGTACGGTTTTTCCCATGGTTAGCATTGCTGCTTTACAGCGCCAAGAACCCGCGTTCGATTCCAGCCTAGGGCAACTGTCTATATGGAGTTTGTAGATTAGATCAGATTCCTTACAGTGTGGAAACAGGCCCTTCAGCCCAACAAGTCGACACCGACCCTCCGAAGAGTAGCCCACGCAGACTAATTTCCCTCTGATAAATGCACCTAATACTATGGGCAATTTAGCATGGCCTATTCACATGAGCCCCACATCTTTGTGACTGTGTGAGGAAACCAGAGCACCCGGAGGAAACCCACGCAGACATGGGGAGAATTTGCAAACTCCACATAGACAGTCGCCCGAGGGTGTCATACGACCAGGGAAACAGGTGCTGTGAGGCAGCAGTGGTAACCACTGAGTCACCATGCCGTCATCTTCTCCACACTTTTACGTGCTTTTGTTTGGGTGCTCCAGTTTCCTCCCACGGTCCAAAGATGAGCAGGCGTAGATGATTTCGCCAAACTAGTTCGTCCCAACTTGTCAGGGATGCGGCGTCAAATGCATTAGTCAGGGGTAAATGCAGAGTTATGGGATAGGGGAATGGGTCTAGGTTGATTACTCTTTGGAGGTTGGGAGCGTTCCGGTGTGGGCCAAATGGCCTGTTTCTGCATTACAGGAATTGTGTAATTCAATGATCAGGTATAATGTAAACCATTCAGACAATCGAGTTGAGTGCATCATTTCATTATCGCTGAATTGTTTCTCAACCCCATTCTCTCACCTACTCCCTAAAGTCCTATCAATACCTGTTAAAAAAAATCACACAACACCAGTAATAGTCAATAGGTTTATTTGAAAGCACTGGCTTTAGGGATGCTGCTCCTTCATCAGGTGATTGTAGAGAATAAGATTGTAAGACGCATTCTGTGTTTTACAGTCTTATTCTCTACAATCACCTGACGAAGGAGCAGCGCTCCGAAAACTAATGCATACAAATAAACCTGTTGGAAAATAACATGCTGTTATGTGATTTGTGACTTTGTCCATCCCAGACAAACAGAAGCATCTCCAAATCATATTTATTTCTGAGTCAAGTACGCTGTTTACTTAGCCACCACAGCCCCTGGATCAGTGTGTTCCACAGGTTCATCACCATCTGGACAAATAAACAACTCACTGTTACCCTTGGGCCCTAGTCTATCCTACGAGTTGAAACATCTGCACCACATCCACTCCACCCAGACCCCTCCGTTTTCTGTAAGTTTGAATGAGATCCCGACAACTCCTCCTAAACTTCATCGAGGACAGACCCAGCGTCTTCAACTGCTCCTCACATGACCACCATTTCACCAGTGGGATCGTTTTTGGAAACCTGTTTCCCGTACCCTCTCATCTCCTTTCTCCGGACTGTTAATGTGTAATGTGTACAGTGTGGTCCCAACATGTCCCCATGTGGAGCTCCACTTGTCAGCGACTGACTCCTTTATGTCCACTCTCCACAACAAGCATGTTGTTATGAAAGCGTGATTTCACTTCAGAAGCAATGCTGGATTGTTTTTTTTTCTATCTGCCTGTAAACAGCAGAGTAGAAGAAAGGTTTCTTGCAATTTCCAGAAGCCTTTCAACAAGGTCACACTGATGAGGTTGATTAGCAACGGCGGCTGATTTGAGATTGGAGGGATTGCACTGGCATGGATTGATTTTTTTAACAGACAGAAAATAATTGGGAATAAATTGATTACTGCTTGTCACCTAACTATTCAGAAATGGATTTGAGAAAAGAGAATTTGTTTTTGACCGCGGAATATTTTATTTATTGGTGTGAATACAAATGGCAGAATGCATAAGGGTAGGCTAGGGGGTGGTGGTAGGGGATATGGTTTCTTTGACGTTTCAGAAGACTTTGGACAAGTTTCCTTAAAAGCTAAGAAGTAACTCGGGAGAGAATAGGACCTACTAAGGATCAATGTGTTCACCTATGTATATAAACAGTGGAGCTGAGTGAGATGTTGAACATATATCTCCTTTTAGTATTGACTGTGGAGAAAGGCATGGAATCTCGGCATCTGAGGAACAAATGTGATGCTTTCAGAGTAAAGTCCACAACAGAGAAGAGAAGGGGCTATAATATAAAAACAAATAAAGATAAATCGATCCTCCGGATCTTATCAGGTGTGTCCCAGGATATTGTGAGAATCGTTGGAAGAGATGGCATTGTCCTGAACAGACATTTGTATTAACAACAGATGCAGTGAGGTGCCAGAAGACGAGAGTGCGGCTAATACTGTTCTATCGCTTAAGACGTCCAGGTCAAAGCCAAGAAATTATAGACCAGTGAGACCAGTGATGGATATGTTGTTGGAGGAGATTCTGGAAGAAATGCTATGTGCATTTGGAAACACAAGGGATGATTAGAGATGGTCATCATGGCTCTGTGAATGGAAAACTGTTTCTCACAAAACTGATTGTAAAAAAATTACACAAGAACAGTTTATAGTGCAGTGGGGTTATTTGAAAATACAGATAATCCCATTGGACTATAAACAGATGTTACGTGATTTTTAACTTTGTCCATCCCAGTCCAACAGCGGCACCTCCATTCAAACCCGATTGACTCTTTGAGGAGGTGGCCAAGATATAGACGAAGGCAGAGCGGTCATCGTTATCGATATTGGCTTCAACAAGACCCTTGACAAGTTTCTGTGTGGTAGACTGGGTAATCACTTCAGATCAATGTGTGAAGATATCAGATCCAGGAGGAGCGAGTGAACGGGATATAAAATTGATATGATGGCAGGAGACAAAAGGTGGTGGGAGACATTTTAATTTTATAACCTGAGGCATGTGACCAGCCGTGTAGTGTATCCACTGTTTGTAACTTGGATAAGTGAGTTGTATACGAATATTGGTTTCATGATAAGTGGTTTTGTAGGGGTCACTAAAATTGGTGGTAATGTGGACTGTGCTGAGGGTTGTCTATGATACAATGGGATTAACATTATTTTCGGGAATAATGGGCTGAGGAATAGCAGGTGGAGTCTAATTATATAAATGTGAAATATTGCATTTTCTTGAGACAAACCGGGCGGGACTTATGCAGTTAATATTCAGACTCTGGTTAGTGCTGTCAAATAGTGTCATGGGAATGCAGGTATACAGGTATTTCAAAGTGTCGTCACAGGTAGACACGCTGGTGAGCAGTTGTTTGTTATGCTTGCCTTCATTGGTTAGAGCAGTAAGTTTTGGAGTTGGGATGTCATGTTATGGTTGGACAATACATTGATGAGGACACTATAAAAGCATTGTAGGTCAGTCGGAAGAACTCATCTGGTTCATTAATGTCGTTGAGTGAAGGACATCTGACATTCAAACCTTGTCTGTCTGATATTTTATTCCAGATCCACAGCAATACGGCTGACTGTGAGCTGTGCTCTGGGTGATTAGCAGTGGGGCAAAGAATGATGATCCAATCATGAACACCCACATTACATGAATGAACAAATAAAGGTAATTTTCCCATCCCGACGACTGCAAACATCTCTAGGTGCAGCAGTTGGTACTGGCTTTGTAACAAAATTCAGGCTCTGGTCACTCTCAGTAACACTGTCTCCATCTCCAGCACAATCACCTCTCCCTGCTCCAATCGTGTCATTAAACCCTGACAATGATTCCTCTTCCCGCAGCAATGCTGCAGCAAGAACACCCTTCGCAATCCCCTTAATACTTATCCTGAAAATATTCTCTCGCTTCAGAATTGTTATTACTTTTTGGCTGCATAATCTAGTATGAACCATTTCGTCCTGAGTGAGGGACAGGTGGGAATTTCTTGCTGAGGTTCTGACTGGTTCAATCGAATGCCTTGTTAAATGTTTTTCACTATTCCTCTAAGTATTTTCCAATGTTTACTTACAGACACAAATTCCAGTCTCTTTACCTTGTTCTGGTCTCAATCTCATCTAATTGGCTTTTTTTCTTCTCGTCGTAGTCTGTTCATTATGTGATTCACTTAAAAGTTTTGTAATTCACTTAGCTTTCAATTCATCACAATTTCGCAATGGATCTCTCTGTGTGGCATCACTCATTCACTCAGGTTAATCGCACAGAAGTCAATCTGAGACAATTCCGTTCGTAGCCAGTTGCACATTGTGTTACTCAAAGAAACATTGTTAAAAAATTCTCTGAACTCCACTTCCAATACCAATATTGCTAGTCTAATTGTCCCAGAATATACGAAGATTGAACTTTCCCAAAATTATCAAAATGTAATTGTTAAAAAATCCATAATATTCCTGTTTTATGCAGTGATGAGCAGGGAAATGACTCGCACGTGACAACTGGTAGAAATCCTGACATTAATATCTTTGAAGTCCTACTTTTTAAACTTGGCTCCAACGCTCGAGGTCTGCTTGGAGGACCTCATCCTGTTTCTTTCCTTTTATCTTTGGTGCCTACATGTACCTCGACAACTGTCTGTTCACCATCCCCCTTCAGAATACAATGCAGTCGACCTCAGTCAATCCTGACAAGTGCACCTCGGAGGCAACATACCACTGTGTAATCTCGCTTTCGACCACGAATACGCCTATTTACACCCTTTACCATTGATTTCCCTTGGACTGTCGTCCTTCCACGCCTTCTCCGCCCTTCTGTACAGGAAAGTGTGCCACAGTGCCATTAAAATGACCACTGCTGTGTTTCCTGGTAAGCCATCTCCCCAAAATTATCTGTAATAGTTTACCTTTTTGGAGGGAGATAATGGAAGGGGACATCTGCACTGCCATTCTGCTCTTTCTATGCCTTCTGCTCACCCCTTCACTTGCCTCTCTCCTTCAGCAATCGCAACCTGTGGTGTGATGAATTCGGTAGACGTGCTATACACGACATCCTCAGCATCACTAATACACAAAGTGAGTCCATCCGCAGTTCCAGAGTAGTCTTATTGTCTAACGAGAGCTACAACTGGATATGCGTCCTGCACGCGAAGGATTCAAAGATGTCAGCTGTGTCACTGAGTTCTGACATTGAGCAAGAGGAGCAAAAACCGGGTCTCTGAGCTTCTGTCCTTTTTAATCATAAGCTTAACTCAATATTAACTTAGCTAAACGAGAAATGAAAGATAGGAAATGTTTTTAACCAATCACACGATAAAAAAAAGGTAAAAAAAAACACATTATCGTATCAACACACATCTGAGTTCTGAGGTAATGGGATGCTGGGATCAGAAGTCATGAAGGAGATGGGGTGGGTAGGTTGTGTCGCAAATTTATGTGTCAATATCTGGGCCAAGAGGGACTGAAGAGTGCCGAGATAAGTGGAGATTGGCAGGAGCAGGCGGAGACATTCGATTGACCTTGTCCAGTCGGGTTTGTGGATTTTGTGAAAGAGATAGAATTGGGTGGTGCAGTGTTG
>NW_025208336.1:0-7043 GCF_004010195.1 Chiloscyllium plagiosum | reverse complement strand
TTGGCAGGCGTGGACGTAGCGTATTATAAGGCACAGGCAGACGTTATGTCGGCAGCAGTACACGGGGTGGAAAAGATGCATGGTGATGGACACAGAGGGGGAAATAACCTTGTCGCTGGCACCTGTATGGATGGAATTGACGTTGTCAGTGGCGTTCCCGAATGTGGTGCATTCAGAGGTATGTGTGCAGTTGGCAGCTGCAGAAGTGATGTCGTGGATGATCTGCAGCGTTCATGTTCGTGGACATGCTGTGCTCTCCTGTTACCCTCCCGTGATCTCTGCGTCTCCAACTGCCATCGCAACATTAATCACATCCATCTCTTCACCCCTCGCAGCTACTCCAATCTGTTGTACTCGCAACGCGCTGCCGTCTGATCTCTCTGCTTGGACCCAAACTCACAATCCAACCAGTTGACAAGGGAGGCGCAGTGGTTGCATGGCAAACCGACCTCTACACATTGGGGACAGAGGTAAACTCGCTGACACTTCATCCTACGATCTCTTCGACAACGACCGCACTTCTCAACACGAAATCATCATCTCCCAGACCATCCACTCGGATATGTAGAGCAGCCATTCTCCCACAGTGACATCGGCACAATACCCTACCGTCCACTCCCCTGCACTGATGACTGCGCCGGCGCTGACAATCCACTTGCTATGCTAACACATTCCATAGTGAAGTCAAAATCACTGGGACCATCTCCAAAAGCACCCTGCCATTTTTTTAACTCTCAGTCCCATCTCCATCAAACGACTCAACAATGACCTCTACTTCAAACGCACTGACTCCCACAACTACATCGACTTCACCTCCTCCCCAACACCCAACCCAGTTTAAGAAAAAGATACATGATTCCGCACTCCTTGTTTCTTCACCTCCACCATATCGTCCTCCAGGATGAGCGATTCAGCTGTGGAACATCAGAGAATTCGTCCGACTTCAAGAACCAGAACTTTCCCTCCACTGTGCTAACAACGTCCTCAATTATGAAGTCCTCAAACGCATCACCTCCATTTACTGCAACACTGCCCTGGATTCTGACCGCCCCTTCTCTGCTATCACACAATTACAAGATCCAAGAACCAACGTACATTCCAACGTACCAATTGCCAAATCCAGAGAATCCTCTGCCCTTTTCATCTTGCACAGTCAGACACCATCATCAAAATATATCGCTCCATCCCTCTCTATATTCCATAGCAGCCAATTATTGGCAACTTCCTCTTTGTTTCACCCTTGATGTATTCAGACGTTTGTGCAGCCCTTCACCTCTTTCCAAGGTCCCAACGAATCTTTCCAACTCAGGTGGAGATTTACTTGTATGTCCTCAAAACTCATTTGTTGCATCCATTCCTCACAATGTCGTTTCCTCTACAATGGAGAGACGACGTGCAAACTGGCGGGAAGGTTCAGGGATCATCTGTGGTCTGCATAGACCAATCAATGGCACATTCCTTTGGGCATCCTTTTCAACGCCTCTCCCACTCCCCCGATGACAACTCCATTTTATACCTCCTCCAGTGCTTAAACAAGGGCACCGACACACTGGAGGAGGTAGACCTCATCATCTGCCTGTAGAGCCAATCACCACACGACCTCAGCATTTAATTCTCTGTCTTTCAACTCTCCCTCCCGCCATTCCGACCAACATTCAGCTCTCCGACTCAGCTCCACACTCTTCGTCTGATCTACAAAACTACATGTCCATCTTCCTTCCCATGTATCCGCTCCACGCACCCCACCAACCAAGTAAAATCACCTCCTATCTTTGTTCAACAAGCACTATCCCTACTACATTTCCTTTCGCTCCAACCCACCCCCATTTGTTTCTCAGCGCCTTGCCCCTCCATCATCCAGAAGAATGGCTATGCCCGAAACGTCGACTATCACACTCCTCAAGTGCTCCCTGACCTGCTGTGCGTTCTCAAGCACCAGATTTTCCCGACTTTGAGTGTCCAGCGTCTGCAATCCCCACAGTCTCCCACAATAGCAGCGTCAATTCACTAGAAGGTGCCATTGAGGAGATGATTATGCAAATTGCAGACGCTTAAGACCGAATGCTCCGTTTCTACCAGGACTGCAAGTTCAGCCATGGCACTTGGACAGGATAAAGACACTCAAAATTGGTTATCGATAAAACAGGGACATGGATTGCAAACTGTCATTATATGAGCATGCTTATGTTCGAGGTGAAAAATTGTCACTGTGGCTACGTCATATTCTGATATTCAGTCTCTATCTGAGAATATAATAACAACCCAAACGAACAAAGAGTTGAAGCACAGATCAGAAAAGGTGATCAAATTAACCAGTGCAAGTCAGATGCAAAGACATGCATGAACTGAGCTCAAGATATTTTATGCCTGCATTTGCATATGGAAACACGACAGAGTAAACGAATCATGAATTACCAAAAAAAAATGTCAACTTAACTGAATAAGGATCCTCCTCCGTAAACAGGCCAGATATTAATGATAGGAGAAAAAACATGATCCAAAATAGGAAACATGTGAATAAATGCTCTGTTGCTTTTCAATTGCTGGGAAGCTTTCTGCGACAGCAGCACGGTTCCTCTGTGAGATCAGGAATATGCCACCAGAAGGTATGTCACCTGAGTTAATGAATGGTGAACTATGGTCCCAACGATTGAGCTGCTTCGACATACCAGGGAGCGACTCTTTGTAAAACCACGTCACGAACAGAACGAAACAGAGACCAACTCTCTTTTTCAAAGAAGTAAAATTTTGTTTCATCATATCTTTCGATCTTCTAATGCAGTTGTGCCAGGCAATGGGGAGCAGGAACAACAGGAAATTTGCCCAGTTTTCCCTACGTGCAGACGTAAAAATATCTGATTTCCATCTATCCTGTCCAGCCCTGGAAATAATGAACCACAACATAGAACGATAGAGAAATTCCATGGTTCTGGCAGTGTCTGTGGACAGAGTGACAGAGTAAACGGTGTGATTCCTGTTCGAGTGCACCTTTCAACTGATAAACAGTTAATTTTTCTTTAAATACACAATATAGACTGACACAGAGGAGGTGGACCAAGAAAGCTGGTGTACAGAAACAGTGAAGTGCAAAATAACTCAAAGAGTAATGTATGTAAAATGAATATTCAGGTATGAACGTGGAACAATGGATCATATCCAATGAGAAATGATTTTAATGGTGACTGGGAGGGCATTAAAGAGAGTAGTGGAACATAGCAAACTCAGTGTTCAGGTACACGGTTCTCTGAAAATGGAGTTACAGCTAAACAAGGCAGTGGATTGTTTTTTTTTGGGGAAACTGGCCTTCAAGAATCAGGGCATTGTGGACAGAGTTTGATAAGTTATGTGCCGTTCCATCGGACTTTGGTGAGGCTGCATTTATAGAATTGCATTCAGTTTTTTTCGGTGGCAGAGTGTTTTGGGCGGCACAGCGGCAGAATGGTTAGGACTGCTGCTTCACAGCGCCAGAGACCCGGGTTCAATTTCTGCCTCAGGCAACTGTGCGTGTGGAGTTCGCAAATTCTCCCCATGTCTGCGTGCATTTCCTCCGAGTGCTCCGGTTTCCTCCCACAGTAAAAACATATGCAGGTTAGGTGAATTGGCCACGCTAAATTCACCGTAGAGTTAGGTGAAGGGGTAACTGTAGAGGAATAGGTCTGGGTTGGTTGCTCTTTGGATGGTCGCAGTGGACTTGCTGGGCCGAAGGGCCTGTTTCTACGCTGTAAGTTATCTTACCATCTATCTATCTGTCTACTATATGAAGGATGTTCTTAAGCTGGAAAAAGTGCAGAAGAAATTTGCAATGATTTTGCCAGGACTCAACAGGCTGAGTTATAGCGATGGTATGGAAAAAGTAGGACCGTTTTCTTCAGTGCATAGGAGACTGAGGAGGATCTTATAGAAATAATAATGTCATGAGAGGCAGGCATAGGGCGAATATACTCAGTCTTTCTACCAATGTTGCGAAATAAAGGACTAATCAATTTAAGGTTAAAGGGGAAAGAATAAAAGGGAACCAAACATATACATCTTTAAATAATATGTGGTATGCATGTTGAATGATCTGCCAGTGGAAAAGGGTGAGCCCCGTCCATTTGCAGCACATAAAGCACATTTGGACATATACACGGAAACAAAACGTTAAGAAGGTTATTATCCCAGTGATTGGAAATGGAGTTACAATGGATGGACATTTTCGATAGCTTGGACCAGATTGAACTAAAGGACGTTTCTCCGTGCTGGAGGACTCTGGGATTTTGAAAGTCAATCAGATTAACAGCCATTCTTCGAATTCCAGAGCCAGCCTTCGCAAGGTCTTTTCCTATGACTGCCACAATAACTTCGATAGCAGTCTAGCAAAAATTATTGAACTTATATTAAGTGAAAATATCCCTTGTTGATTAGCAAGTCAAAAAAATTAATCGAAATAATCTACCTCTACTGTCCTCCAAAATATTAGCAAGATGTTGTTACTCTTGTTACTCAAACCGTCTTGTTGTTTTCTTTGTTAATTATTTGAATAATTGAGTTAACCGGGTATTTCAACATGCTCTGGAGTTGATCTCTGAACTTCGATTGTGTAACAACGTAAATAAATGTGTTGGTGCAGCAGCTTAAGTTCATCAGGATGTACCCGGTTTGTTGAAGTATATAGTCAGATTCACTGTAATCTCTGTGATCTGTCCCGGTGATGTTGTAATAAAAAAATTCAATCAGGTACGTCAACCACAGAAGGAGGAAGTTGCCCGATATGGTGAAGAGTAAAATTGCGGACTTCCTCCTGTTCTCCATCTCTGGGTCAGTGCAATTGCTTTCCTTGTTCTGACCCTTCAGCTGCTTACGTACTCGACTGGCGATAAATACGTATCTGACTGTCAGAACATTGAGAATAAGAATTAAAGCGAATGGAAGTATTGGAGTTAAGGCTGTAACAAACCAGTCGAAGATGATCCAACCTATGTCTGAATAATAGCTCTGCTTCTCAACACAGAACGTTGGTACATTGTTGATGATAACTCCAGGTTCAACTGCAAAATAGTGGGGAATATTTTTTAAACAAACAAGAATGGACGTTGTTAATAAGACAATGGTTGCTGCACGCCCAGTGCAGTGTTTTGTTTTCAGGTTCTGGCAGCAAATGGCCACAAATCGATCAACGGTGAAAGTGACGGTGTACCAGACAGAACCTTCTACTGCAACACGGCTCAGAACAAGATTGACACTACAGGAAAAGTCGAAGACCAGGAAAACGCCCGGAGAGTAATGAGAGCTGATTCGCCACACTATGACATAAGTGACAATGACCAAAACGTCCGCTGTTGCCATAGCAATCAGGTAACGAGTGGTGCTGCTGGAAAGACCACATTTTCCCCGTGCTAGGATCGTAATCGCCATTACATTAACTGGAAGAAATGAATAAAAAATAAATGTTATTGATTCGGATTCCTGAGAGTTCGACAAGGAAATTTTGTGAAAGAGTCATGGGCTGACATCAGTCCATAAACCAACAGTTCATATGCTCATGCACAATTGCAAATTCATGATTGGTGCTAGTCCTTCATTTACAACCACGAAAACAGCGCACAGTTTGATGCGTCTGTGGTATATGCTTAAATCATTTTCTCGTCTTATGTTTTAACACAAAAGACAAATCGATTGCATATATTTTCAAATATGCAAAATATTCAAAGATTGTTCACGAATGCCCTGGAGGAATGGAAATCTGCCAACCATATCTGTTCTTCAGCGTATGTGACTCAAGGCCCCCAAGCAATAGTGTTTACCTTTTCTGTCCTCTGGGCAATAACGGATGGTCAACAAATGCTGTTCTGTTCAGTGATGTCCACATGCCATGATTTTTTTAAATAAGTAATATAAGTAAGGGAAGAAAGTGTTGAAATATGCAAATTCAGTCAGCGTGGTAGGTCTTGAAATGATGCAAAATTGAAACATGAAGGTATCTCCTGGTCACCATTGTGATGCATGGTAAACACCTGCATCAATATTTTCAGATTATTGAAGAGTTAACTTCGATATTGTGATGGACGGTGAATTGCATGGTTAAATATGCACTAAGGTGTTGAAATTTATCTGAATGTTTTTTTTTGTCACGATTTAGTACTAAAATCGGAATGTTTCAATCAGATGAGGCCTCACTCTTTTTAACTCATTGTGATTGGAATGCTCAGCTGCTGAATCTTTTGTTCATTTGACAGTCGTTGCTTGATTTAATTTTCATATTGTTGCAATGCCTACTTCATCGTACGAACACAATTAAATACAGTGAAATGTTTTGGTTCGTAGCCATGACACAACAACATTTTTAGTAACTAAAGATTTAGCCAATAAAGAAAGATACAGGATGAAGAATGACCATCAGTCTTGATCCAGCTCATTACCTGAACGACACCTCTGTCCCCATCCAACCACCACTGTTTTGCTGCATTTTGCACCACAAGCAAACAACATTGAGAATAAGAATTAAAGCGAATGGAAGTAATGGAGTTAAGACTGTAACAAACCAGTCGAAGATGATCCAACCTATGTCTGAATAATAGCTCTGCTTCTCAACACAGAATGTTGGTACATTGTTGATGATAACTCCAGGTTCAACTGCAAAATAGTGGGGAATATGGCTTACCTCATCGATATTCATATTATGTCCGACTGCCAACACCAGCGCCAGACCCATGCAATATGCTGATACTCCGGTGGATATATGCTAATGTGCCTAAGTCGCCAACGTCTCCTCTGTAATTTATTAGCCTCTGACTGCTGCTATTATGCCTGTTCAGGAAAGTAAGTCGATGCTCACTCTTCTCCGTGCCTATTGTGCTCTAGAGCCACGTTTTCGGCTTACTCAACGTCCATGCTCTGGGTCTGCCCGGAGTCTACGGTACATTCGCTCGAGGTCTGTGCCCTGTGCCTGACTTGAGTCGATTCAAATTCAACGAGCATGTTTCTCACTATCCATGATCCCCAGAAGACAATTCGGTTAAAAAGAGATTGAGAGCATGCAGCATTCTGATTAAGCTACTGTGAAA
>NW_025208335.1:11094-14412 GCF_004010195.1 Chiloscyllium plagiosum | reverse complement strand
TTGTAACTGTGAAACAACATGAGATGATCGGAACCTGGGGCTGTCGATTAGAATGCCCATCTGAAATTATGTGTTTGTATTGGGTGCCTGGATGAGGAGGGAAGGGCTGTAATCATGTTGTATGTGACCATTGTAATACAGCAAGTGTAGAAAAATGCTGCTTTTTCCTGTACACTTTACACTGTGACATGGATCTCGCTTCCCAGATTAGCCTCGGGGAACGATCCCTGCATTGACTGGTTGCAGCATGAGTAAACATCTTGCACTTGCCTGACGTCTGCCTGCCTTCTGAGTCTTCATTCCCGTCAGGGGAAAACACTACGACAGCTATGATGAAATTTCATAAATATAAAAATTTCTGGTGTGTGAAATGATTACATTCAGAGCAATGTCATGGTCATGATAAGATTGCTTTACATTTTCCTTTTTTGGTGTACGAGAAAACAATGGGGGTATATAAATTTGTTCTTTAGTTCAGCTAACACTAAATTTTAAAATATTGTAAAGACTACAATGGGGGAAACGGGAAATAGTCTTCAGGTCAAATGTCACATCAAATGATCGTTTCTTTTTTTCAAATTATATGCACTCAAAAATGATGTTTATTTTCATTTAATTAAAAAAAAACTTGGAAATGTTGACAATTTTCCTTTTCCTTCCAATACTAGGTGTCAATGAACAATAATCACACAATTATGAGAATTCATTTCTGTACCAAATGTCATTGACTCTATCTTTTGTTCACAATAATTGTCACTTTCATGGTATAATTATTTTCCTCATAATTCTGAAATGAATGTCGAAACATTTATCATGATAAAAATTACATTAATAACATTGACACGACTCTTCAAGAAAACTACAGGAAGAAAGCATATAACTCTTGCATTGCCTGCAATTTTTGAACAAAAACAAAAACAAAGTGCTTCCAAAATATTAAGTCAATTTATCCATCCAGATTCTGAAACAATGATCAATTTCATTAATTACACAGCGTTTGAACTGAGACTTTTTAACAAATGCAATGTCTTTTATTTCATTCATTATTTCTTATTATTAATGCTACAATATTAAAACCTGTTTGTTCAGGCCAATGCAAACACAAAAAGACCAATAACATCCCGAGCAAAATTCTTGTTCATTTGAAAGATCACGGTAATCTCAGTCTTTGAATTTCAGAGAACTTCAATTACTTTTCACTGCAATACTTCTCTTCATTTCTGCACATTACTCAATCTAATATCAAGGTGAGACATCTCTTTCCCAAGGTTACCTCACAAATATGTTGCACTACATAACGGAACAGTTTTGTCAGACGTGATGGCCCTTTTTAAATTATATTGAAACTGACTTATCAGCAATAATAGGGCAGCGGTGTCGCCGTGGGAATCTTATGGATGCCCGTGAGGCCGCGGGAGGAGGAGACTGGAAGGAAAAGAATATGGGTACTCTAGGGGATCCTCACAGGGATGGGTCTCACTAGGGGAGTGACGAGTAAGACCGAATAAAGCAGTAGGACATGATCTAATTTAAGTAACTTGAATGTAATTTAAGCTATATTTATTCAATATGTTTGTAATTTAGTTTCAGTTAAGTAAATTGGATTTTTTTCAATAAAATGTTTATTTAAAAAAAAGGTATCTCATTATTCTCAAATTCACAAATATAATTTTTAAAACCCCTTTATTGCTAATGTCTTATATCTAATAATTGTTCAATCCAGTACGGGGTACAAGTGTGGAATTATGCTTCATACAATTAATAACGCAAGGAGGTTGCAATGTACAATCTCTCAATCAATGTGAATTTTGTATTTATTTTAAGCTTGGAAATATTTTTCAATTGATTTGATTATAATATACTTTGATGCTAACATTTACTGTGTATCCAATCACGATATCAGTAGATTCTTTGAGGTATCATAGTATTATTTGGGCGGCACGGTGGCACATTGGTTAGCACTGCTGCCTCACAGCGCCTGAGACCCATGTTCAATTCCCGCCTCAGGCGACTGACTGTGTGGAGTTTGCACGTTCTCCCCGTGTCTGCGTGGGTTTCCTCCGGGTGCTCCTGTTTCCTCCCACAGTCCAAAAGATGTGCAGGGTCAGGTGAATTGGCCATGCTAAATTGCCCGTAGTGTTAGGTAAGGGGTAAATATAGGGGTATGGGTGGATTTCGCTTCGGCGGGTCGGTGTGGACTTGTTGGGCCGAAGGGCCTGTTTCCACACTGTAATGTAATCTAATCTAATGTAATCTAATCTAATCTGCTATATACTTTCTTCCAGTCACTACTAGCAAGATGTATCTAACTCTACTCAAACAATATTCCACAGAAAGTAATTGAGAATGTTGCAGTCATAACGCTGAAATAGACGAAGCAGTGATAGTCATTAATTTTCTCTTGTTGAAAAGAGCTTAGTTCAAACAACACACAGAATTTTAGGATCCAGTGCTATAAATATGAGAAAAGATCAATTACTTGTTCAGGAAATTAAACAAATGCCACTTGCTATTATTTATCAATTTTTACTTATTGATCCGTTTATGAATTTTGTGAGGTTTGTTTTTAGCTTTCCAGTCACATATTTATCTTGAATGTTGCATTGAAATGGTGTGAAAATACCAGGGTGTATTCATTTATAAATTGACTTTGCATATCTCTCACTTATCTCCATTTATCGCATGCTGGTTTAAGGACATTCCACTCAGCAGTCCTAGTAAATATCAAAAATTGTCTGATTTTAAATCAGATCATTCACACCCAATTATCAGTCTGTTCCTCATTCATGTAAATATCTCAATTTTATAGAAATCAATGTTCACACGAAACAGTGCACATAAAACAACACAAAGGTCTTCAATGCTACCTGATTACTGTTCAGGAGAATAACCTGAGTAAGTACGTATTTCTCCTGAAACCAATGACAACAGTAAACGTTTGTTTACTTTTCCGTGCAACAAGTGCAATTGATATCTCTTATTTCGGTTCAGTAGTTAAAGATGTTTTTTAAAACAATGATTCTACTTTATCACGGATATTGACAGTAATACAACCACACAAACAACTAACATATTGTCATTCTAAAAATCGTTAAGTTTAGTTATTTTAAATTTGTGTGCAAGAGAAATTTCAAATTACAATCATTTTGTTTTATATTCAAAAACTTAAGTTTCGAATTTGTGGAAGTCCTCCATTTTTGCAAAAAGAAATGTAGTCTTCAGTTTATAGAACACATTAAATTAGCTTTTTCAAACCATGCGCACTGCAAAATGATTATTGGTTTCATTTCATTGTCTGAAAATGACTGCTTTGAACAT